>NC_091296.1:64382566-64444389 GCF_038502225.1 Cherax quadricarinatus
ATCCCCCACACACCACTAACCCCACCACCCCACACAACCACCCCCACACACCACCACAACCACCACCATAACCACCCCTACCACCACCACCACCCTCCCCCACACCACTACAACCACCACCACACACCATCATAACCACCCCTACCACCACCACCATCCCCCACACCACCATAACCACCACCACACACCACAATAACCACCCTTACCACCACCACCACCACCATTCCCCACACACCACTACCACACACCACCCCCACTCACCACTACCACCCTACATACACCCCACCACCATACACACCACCACCCCACACATACCACCCCACACAAACCACCACCTCACACAAACCACCACCCCACACAAACCACCACCCCATACACACCACACACACACCACCACCACTCCATACACCACCCCACACACACCACCACTCCATACACCACCACCCCACACACCACCACCACCCCACACACACTACCACCACCACACACCACCACCCCACACACCACCCCACACACCACCATCCCCACACACACCACCACCATATACACCACGCTAAACACACCACCACCCATACACCATGATCACACACACACCACCCCACACACACCACCACCACACATAACCACCACCCCACACACACCACCACACAACCACCACCCCACACACACCACCATCCCCACACACAACACCGCACACATACTACCCCACACACACCACCGCACACATACTACCCCACACCACCACCACCACCTCATACACTACCCCACACACACCACCACCCTATACACCACCACCACTACACACCACCACCCCACATACACCACCATCCCATACACCACCCCACACACACATCACCACCCACACATCACCACCCCACACACCACCACAAAAACACCACCCCACACACACGAGCCAAGGCCTGGTCACCACTACTTGGAAAAGACCCGGGCCGGGAGAATACCGGCGAATAAAAAAAAACAAAAAAAAAAACACTACACACCACCACCCTATACACCACCATCACTACACACCACCACCCTATACACCACCATCACTACACACCACCACCCTATACACCACCATCACCACACACCACCACCCATACACCTACTGTCAGCTTTATCGCAATTCTCCCTCTCACCCTTTCATCCACCTTCCAGGTCTATCTCCCTCCTTTCTCTCCCCTCTAAGCCACCTCTCCCTTGTTACCCCTCTTTACTCTTTGTCTCCTTGTCCCCTTTATCCTCTTCTCTCTCTCTCTCTCTCTATCTATCTATCTATCTCAATGATTTATTACCTCTGTGTTGCTCCCCCTATTCCCCATGTTTGAGGGTGTGTAACAGCTGGAATATGTGAAATAATTAAAGAAGGAAGAGAGAGAGAGAGAGAGAGAGAGAGAGAGAGAGAGAGAGAGAGAGAGAGAGAGAGAGAGAGAGAGAGAGAGAGAGAGAGAGGAAGGAGATAAAGAAGGGGTAGCTTTAAATCGGGGCGGACCAAAAGTGCCGATATTGGTGGGTATCGGCTAAGGTTGCTGTATCGGCTTTAAAGCTGAGTATCAGTATCGGCAAAAATTCTGGTATGTGGTGCCTTCGACAGTTATATAAAACATTAGATACAAACTGCAGGGTGTGTGCTACTCTCTCATACTCCATCACACTGGATGGGTTTCCTGAACGTCATATTCCATCACACAGGATGGATTACTAAATCATATTCCATCACACAGGATGGGTGTCTTTGTCATATTCCATCACACAGGATGGATTACTCTTTCATATTCCATCAAACAGGATGGGTGTCTTTGTCATATTCCATCACACAGGATGGGTGTCTTTACCATATTCCATCACACAGGATGGGTGTCTTTACCATATTCCATCACACAGGATGGGTGTCTTTACCATATTCCATCACACAGGATGGGTGTCTTTGTCATATTCCATCACACAGGATGGGTGTCTTTACCATATTCCATCACACAGGATGGGTGTCTTTACCATATTCCATCACACAGGATGGGTGTCTTTGTCATATTCCATCACACAGGATGGGTGTCTTTACCATATTCCATCACACAGGATGGGTGTCTTTACCATATTCCATCACACAGGATGGGTGTCTTTGTCATATTCCATCACACAGGATGGATTACTCTTTCATATTCCATCACACAGGATGGGTGTCTTTGTCATATTCCATCACACAGGATGGGTGTCTTTACCATATTCCATCACACAGGATGGGTGTCTTTACCATATTCCATCACACAGGATGGATTACTCTTTCATATTCCATCACACAGGATGGGTGTCTTTGTCATATTCCATCACACAGGATGGGTGTCTTTGTCATATTCCATCACACAGGATGGGTGTCTTTACCATATTCCATCACACAGGATGGATTACTCTTTCATATTCCATCACACAGGATGGGTGTCTTTGTCATATTCCATCACACAGGATGGGTGTCTTTGCCATATTCCATCACACAGGATGGGTGTCTTTACCATATTCCATCACACAGGATGGATTACTCTTTCATATTCCATCACACAGGATGGGTGTCTTTGTCATATTCCATCACACAGGATGGGTGTCTTTGCCATATTCCATCACACAGGATAGGTTATCCATTTATATTCATCAGAAAGGATGGGTTTCCCCGTTATACTGTGTCACAAAGGATGTTACCTGTACGAAGTAATGAAATTTGTCAGGCTGAGCTTGGAGACTGCAGCATTCCGCTGAGTTCGGTAGCTACCACAGCTTCAAAGGCATCGTTCCAGCAGGGGCTGTAGTTGTTACCAAGTGGTTATTACGCTCTCTCAGTTCAGGAGGTGTAGGGAAGAAAAATGGAAGGAGGGCTGAAGAGAGGATTATGAAGGAGGGAGAGAGAGCTATGCCACAAACGTTCGTATGCATCACTCATCCGCCTTTCCAAAAGTCTCCAGTAACAGGCTTCCTGCTGATCTTCAACGGTTGAGTGAGCATCAACAATTCTATCAGTCAATTCTCTGGGCACAGTGTTCGACTCGAGGAGGTAAACAATGGATTGATAGAAGACACGTGGGAGATACGCCAATGAGCAAAATAAAAGCTTTTAACTGAATGAGCTCATTCAACGTTAAGGAAATCATTCAGCACTACCTGGATGTACTCTGAGGGCGAACGATTTTTTGTGGAGAGAAATTATGTACATAGCCATTAGGCTGCATCAAACGCCCCATCACTTATTTATTTTTTAAAATTGCTTGCGAACATTCTGTGCCTACCATTTTTTTTTTGTCAGTATGTTGATGTAAAGTTTGGGAAAACTGAATTCTCAAATAAAAGTAATCTAAAAAAAAAAAAGAATATTTTGATATCGCAATATAATTTCACAGTTAACATTGTCTTGAACAAACATGGAGTTCACAGGTAAGTAAGTGTTTTTAAATATAACTTTGAAATTAAAATTCTTAAGTAGAGAAGGAATATCAACCAAATTTTCATGATAAGGGAGAACCAACATATTTTTAGTAGAATAAGGTTGGTTGTCCTTTTTTAATTGTAAAAGGTATTTCTAGCTATTTTAAAGGATTTATCAATCAACTTAATTAATAAATCTTTAAAAATAGCTAGAAAAACCTTTTACAGTCCAAAAAGGGACAACCAACGTTATTCAACTAAAAAATATGTTGGTTCTCCCTTACCATGAAAACTTGGTTGATATTCCTTCTCTACTTAAGACTTTTAATAACAAAGTTGCATTTAAAAATCTTGATACAGTTAAAGAAAAACTTTTGATAAAAAAATCCCCTCAAAATTCTGACAGGTGCGTCTATAAGATTCCTTGTCAGATATGTGATAAAGTTTATTACGGTCAAACTGGTAAAAGTCTTGAACTAAGATTAAAACAACATAAATATAACATTAGAACTGGACAAGATTCCAATGTTCTGTTTATTGATGTGAGAGATTTTAATCATCCAATTGATCTTCAAAATGCTGAGAAAGTTGTATTACTCAAGTCCATGGTCGACAGGAATATAAAAAAAAAAAATCATGTTTCATAAAAAGTAGTTTTGAAAATAATATGAATATTTCTTTTGGTCTATATAAATTGGATTCATTTATAATTAGTAAAATTTGGGAAGAATTTAAGATACATTACACAAATTTTTGTGTAGAATATAAGATGTGTTTCACGGATCACTGACTACCTACCTACATCATCATAAAAAGTCAGGTGTTGTTGTGGGGTGGCAGTGAGGTGTAGTCTCGACCTTATATGCCTTCTTGTTAACCTTTTGTTTTGATAGGTCCTTGATAATGTGAGAAGTGACTAAAATGCCGGGAACAAGGGGGCTAGTAACCCCTTCTCCCGTATAAATTACTAAATTTAAAAAGAGAAACTTTCGTTTTTCTTTTTGGGCCACTCTGCCTTGGTGGGATACGGCGGGTGTTAATGTTGCAGTTTAAAAACTGTAGTGTAAAGCACCCTTCTGGCAAGACAGTGATGGAGTGAATGATGGTGAAAGTTTTTCTTTTTCGGGCCACCCTGCCTTGGTGGGAATCGGCCAGTGTGATAATAATATATATATATATATATATATATATATATATATATATATATATATATATATATATATATATATATATATATATATATTATATATATATATATATATATATATATATATATATATATATATATATATATATATATATATATATATATATACAATACAATCGCAGACAGGCGATCTTAACAATGCAAGAGGAGACAGAGAGAGGAGAGGGTGAAATCGCGCGTAGCAACACTGAGGTATGAAGAAAGATGGAGGGAGAGACAAGGAGAATTAACAGTGAGAAGAGGTGAGGCAAGGAGGACGAGTGAGGCGCCCTGTGTCAACAGTATTGAGACTGACACCTCACTGCATACCTTCCCCTCCCTCCATCCCTCTCTCACTCCCTTTCATTCCCTTCCCTCCTTCTCCCTTCCTGTCTCCTTAACTCCTGTCTGCTCTTTTTTTCATGTACGTCAGTGTCAAGAACTAATGTCCTTCACGAAATGGTTAGTAGACAACAAACTATCGTTACACCTTGAGAAAACAGGCCATTACTCTTTGGCATAAAAAATAAACTGAAAAGGGTCAATTCTTTCAATGTCAGTGTAATGGGGAGCCATGACTTTAGTGTCTTTAGTGAAATATCTGGGAAACTCCTCTGACCCATGCATGTCAGAAGTGACAGTGAACAATGTAGTAAACAAAAGCAAATACCAGGCTAAAGTTCCTCTGTAGACAAACAGTGTGTACTTACTGTGGCTCGCAGGACCCTATGTCTAACTCTTATACACTTATGTAGATTATTCTCGTTCTTCATGGTCCTCTTCTCATACAAACAAAAAGACAGACTACAAATCACCCCAGAACAAAATGGTGAGATTCATTCAGGGTCCAAGATAGCATGATGTTAGCCAGAATGAATTACAACAACTGAATGTGCTGGATGTTGAAGACAGGATAAAGAAGCTGAAGCTAAATCATGTTTATAAAATTGCTAACAGGCAGTGACCAGAATATCCTGCTGTCATGTTTATCAGGGTTAGGAACCAAAACCAGTACTGTACTAGGGGAAGGGAACATAGTTTATACAGTAATAAAGGAGTGGAACGGATTGCCTGAATACGTCCAAGTGAGTCCTAGCATGAGCCAGCTCACGAGGAGAGCTAAAAGGTTCTTAATGAATGAAGCTACAGAAAGGGAGGAGAATGAGTTCTTGTACTATATTTAACATTAGCGTAGCTATAATATTAAGCTGATTCTCTCTATTTAATGTTCATGTACACTGTTCATTTTACTCTGTTTCTAATGTACCTCTTCATATTGTAACTAATTTTCACGCAGTTGAGTTACTTATCTTATTTATTATTAAAGATTAGCCGGTATTCTCCCGGCCCGGGCCTTTTCCAAGTGGTGGCCCGGCCTTGGCTCCCTCTTTAGGGAGTGTCTGAGACCTAAGTCTCCCATGGGAGGAGGCACAAGTACCTCCTCATCTTTGGGACCAACTGTCCCCAGGCCTAGCCACAAGCTACGCCTCTCTGGTCCGCCATCCTCGCCCCAAGGAGGCAAATGGGAATGACAGTCTTATGAGCTAAAGGCTCGGGCTCAGGCACCTACCCTACCCTAGAAGGGTTAGGCATGGTATCGATGTGTTACTTATCTGTTTTAATTTTTATGGTTATCATTATGACTGAAGTGTATCTGGTAACGAAGCTGTTAATACTAAGGTTACAAGGACCACAATAGACATAAGTCACATTGACTTTTTGGTCAACCTAGAATTCTACAAAAGAAGAGGCATATTTAAAAGAGCAATGAGTGAAGAACAGGAAGATGTGACTATTGAGCTCCAGTCCCAGGAATTGTTATAAAAATCGAGAAGAAAAAACACCCACATAAACAGTGTAGCCTTGGATGACAGGGTAAAATGACTTGCGGATAAACTTAACACCAAGTACATCACCTGAGGTATATACATCAAATGAATAACCACGGCATTCAGGTACCCCAACAAAGAGTCTTTCAGGATCCTAAGTAGAACACATGCCAGAATTACTAAAGAAAACATCAGTAGCAGCACCAACAACACAGGGGAACCTAAGCTAAACAAATACAACAAGAATCTAAAGTGTCAAAGCGAGATCAATTTAGTTTCGGAATTCAAAGGAAAGACGCACGAAGGAAGACTAAATGAAACACTAGATGAAAGAAGGAGAACCAGAGGTTACATGATCAGGTCGAGATTAGAAAGACAAGAGAGAGACTGTCTGATAGGAGGGGACTGGGGACTGGGGACAAGGGGGTATAGAGGGAAGCTGAAAACGCAAATGAGTCGCAGGGATGATAGGAAATACCTCCTCAATGTGATCGTTGTTATGAAGTGGAACGATCTGTATGAGGAAGTGATGGAAGCAGCGTAGTCCAAACACTACTCAACGACCACGAGGCCAGCAATTTAATGATAGATCATGGGTAATTTAGGGACGTGGACAAGAGCCGGAGCTCGAGCCCACAACCACAACTAAGTGAATACAACGAGATGATTACACATACATTATTATATATATATATATATATATATATATATATATATATATATATATATATATATATATATATATATATATATATATATATATATATATATATATATATATATATAAAATGATAATGTGTGTGTAATCAGATCACAATAAACAAAAATAAAAGGATAAAAGCAAAGAAAAACAATGCAAAAACTTAGCTTGTGTCGGCTGGGGACGCATTGTGGGAGGAAAAACAAAAGACAGTAGAACAATGCTGTTATAGAGAACTCCTTAACCCTCGGTGATATGCGTTAGATAGTATTAGCTAACTCACGGTAATATTTATATCGAGTTAACAATATCATCTCCACTAGAAAAAACAACGGTTCACTGTGAACAAAGTCAGTTTTAGTCACATTCTCCGGTACATGAATGGTATATAATACCCACAAGATGGAGAATTACACACATGTCCAACATCTGGGTATCTTTATTTGTAGACGTTTCATCATCCAGTGGCTTTATCAATACAATGATATAATGTGAAGACAGTAATATTATATATAAAAGATGAGGTAATTAGTCCCTCAACCTTGGATATGGGGAAGAGCACCGTAGTCTTGAAGACTTTGAAGACTCTCCTTCAGATTCTTCAAGACTCCACGGCTGAGGGACTAATTACCTCATCTTTTATATATAATTCTATATTCTTCACATTATATCCTTGTAAAGTCACTGGATGGCGAAACGTCTACAAGTAAAGATCCCCAGATGTTGCACGTGTCAAATTCTTCACTCCCATTCTCTAGTTTGTCATATACGGCAGCTCAAGGACACTGTATTAAAATACAACCAGCTAGTTTAATGAACTAAAGCATATTTAAATTTATTAAAATCTGTAATCACTAGACCAGAGTTTTATAACTCATTTGTCATGGGTTGAAACTCCACCCGTTCCGTGTTTGTTTTTTTATTCTGGCAATAATTATATTGCATAACTACAAGACATTCAGTAAACCCCACATGCTTCATGTTGTCCTTTATAAATAACGATTGTGGCTCACAGGAACAAGAATGAATGAATGAAGAACAAAAAGAAACAATACCGTGACTGGAACAATACACAAATAACCCGCATATAGGAGAGGAGCTTACGACATGCAATGAATGGATAGATAGATGAGTGAATTATCCAGTGTCTCAGACCATGGGCAGCCTAGGGAACAAAGACTGGATGCATGAACTCAGGTCTTCAAAAGACTTAAACAACTCCCAAAACCATGGTAAGTAGCAGAAAGAGCCAATGAAAATATGTAATTTCTCATCCACGGTATTTACATTATAATATCCTTAAAGAACTGCTTCGAATTACTCCATTATAACAGGATGACATCGACACTTCTTGAAATACCGAGATCTGGAACACGGGTCGAGATACATTTTTATGGTTTACGGACATATTTTTAGTGGTATACGGGCATATTTTAGTGGTATACGGATATATTTTAGTGGTATACGGATATATTTTCGTGGTATACGGACATAATTTTGTGGTATACGGACATGTTTTTTAAGCCATCGAGTATATCGTTGATTAGATAACTGTCCAATACATAACCTTGGGCTCGCATTTAAACACTGCTGAGCATCATGACAGATAAGAGAACATAAGAAAAATATTGCGTTAGATACATAAATTACAGGGAATTCAGTCTTGAAAAGAATACAGCATATGTGCGAAGAAGTGGCTTATATACTGTAGGCAGATGAGGTGCAGCAGTCGTAGGTGGTATCACATTTGACAAATTCAAATGTGGAAGTAGGTCATGCCTAAAGTTTAGGCATGTTCTAACAGAGTATTTATGGGTTTATTTCATTGCAACTCCAAAATTTTTACCTATTTGACTAATAAATTTGAAATCGTGATGTTTGCCAGGGACATAGTACGTCACCTGCATACGTGTTAGGAGAGTTTTTAATTAATTGGTTTAGTGACACTTCCACAGAGGCAGTGATTTTTAAAAGGCCAGGAAGCGGAACAAAATGGAAAGAAATGACAAGACTGCATCACCACCTAGGAGCTATACTGGACTGGACACAAAGCCAGTGGGTGGCTCATCAGAGCCACAGGTACTACGACCAACAGCAAAGGAGGCATCCCTCAAGCATATAACATCATTTATGTCTGCAGACATAAAGGTCTTAAAACAAGTATCAACAACTGAATACAGTTTATTAGTGAACTCACTGAATCGAATGCACTGTTTGTGGCTTTCACAGAAACAAGAGTAAAACACTACTATTGACAGTGAAATATGAATCCTTTGCTAGAATCTACTTAGATGCAACAGGGAAAAAAAATGGAGTGTTAATCTGCACATGAATGAGTCGCTCATTTGCATTAAGTTACTTAACACCACAGATGATGCAGTTAAAGTTCTCGGCAGTAAAAGTTTGAAACCAGAATCTAGTTCTTGTACTTGTTTATAAGCCACCGGGTACAACTTCTCATCAGTTCAAAGACTAACTACTGATAATCAAACGTTGTCTTGAAAATATTTCATATACTGTCCCAAATATATATTGTTGCATGTTTACGACATCAAAAACAGAAGTGCACAGAACCGACTGTAATATCAGAGAAAATCCCAGGAGACACTTCAGATGAGCAGTCTCACACTAGCAAATAGCGGAACCAGCCGGACTTGACCTTATATTCAACAGCTCTTTTCTTGTTCCTCTTGTCTCTTGTACCTCCCGGGTCCCTGAGAGCATTTCTGCAAAGGTTCCTTCTTTTTTATCCTCCCTCTTCCTTACCTTCTGTCTCCCATTCTGCATTTCCCATTATTGTCTGTGCCTCTTTCCACCTTCCCTCAGCCTACTCATGCTCATCCCTCGGCGTCTTTATGTCTTCCTCCAGACCTTGGACCTTGTCCTCAGCTGCAGGTGACCTTTTCTTCTCTTCCTTGCTTACCTCCAACTCTTCCATCCTACTTCTCATTTCATCTCATCACAAAGAGCATTGCAATTGTGTGCTCTGGTCCTCCTCCACCTTACGTCTAAACCCAGCTAGCATCTCCGGTCTTGTAATGGCTACCCACGTTCTCCTCCTCTTCTTTCTCAACTCCCCCTCCTTTGAAGAGTTAGATACATTTACAGCATCTGGGTATCTTTATTGTAGATGTTTCGCCATCCCGCGGCTTTATCAATACAATTCAAGGACAGTATGTGAAGACTGTAGAACTATATACAAAAGATTCGCATTTCTTTACTGGTTGAGTTTCACCCAGACAAGCTACCTGGAGGTTACCTGGAGGTTATTCCGGGGATCAACGCCCCCGCGGCCCGGTCCATGACCAGGCCTCCCGATGGATCAGGGCCTGATCAACTAGGCTGTTACTGCTGGCCGCACGCAGTCCAACGTACGAGCCACAGCCCGGCTGATCCGGCACTGACTTTAGGTATCTGTCCAGCTCTCTCTTGAAGGCAGCCAGGGGTCTATTGGCAATTCCCCTAATGCTTGATGGGAGGCTGTTGAACAGTTTTGGGCTCCGGACACTTATGGTGTTTTCCCTTAGTGTACCAATGGCGCCCCTACTTTTTATTGGGGGCATTTTGCATCACTCCCTACTTTCGTAGGGAGTGATTTCTGTGTGCAGATTCGGGACCATTCCTTCCAAGATTTTCCAAGTGTAGATTATGATATATATCTCCCTCCTGCGTTCCAACGAGTACAAGTCAAGTGCTTCCAAGCGTTCCCAGTAGTTAAGGTGCTTGACAGAACTTATACGTGCAGTAAAGGATCTCTGTACACTCTCTAGATCTGCGATTTCACCTGCTTTGAATGGAGATGTTAATGTACAGCAGTATTCTAGCCTAGAGAGAACAAGTGATTTGAAAAGGATCATCATGGGCTTGGCATCTCTCGTTTTGAAAGTTCTCATTATCCATCCTATCATTTTCTTTGCACGTGCGATCGTGGCACTGTTGTGATCCTTGAAAGTGAGATCCTCAGACGTTACTACTCCCAGGTCCCTTACATTATTTTCCCGCTCTATTGTATGGCCGGAGTCAGTAGTATACTCTGTTCTAGTTATTATCTCCTCCAGTTTTCCATAACGGAGTAGTTGGAATTTGTCCTCATTGAACATCATATTGTTTACCGTTGCCCACTGGAAAACTTTGGAGGTTAACCGCGTCCTCAGCAGATGATAGCCTCATGCAGATCCTAGTATCATCCGCAAAGGATGATACGGTGCTGTGGTGTATATCTCTGTTTATGTCTGATATGAGGATAAGGATTAAGATGGGGGCGAGTACTGTGCCTTGTGGAACAGAGCTCTTCACTATGGCCGCCTCCGATTTAACTCTGTTGACCACTACTCTTTGTGTTCGATTTGTTAGGAAGTTGAAGATCCATCTCCCCACTTTCCCAGTTATTCCTTTAGCACGTATTTTATGGGCTATTACGCCATGATCGCATTTGTCAAATGCTTTTGCAAAGTCTGTGTATATTACATCTGCATTCTGATAATAACTTTCTCTGACTTTTAGCTGATACTGGTATTTAGCCCCTGTCCTTGTCTATCCATATATATATATATATATATATATATATATATATATATATATATATATATATATATATATATATATATATATATATATATATATACATACAGCGTGTTGTGTACTCGCCTGCTTGTGGTTGCAGTGTTCGAGGCATTGCTTCTGACCCTGTTTCTTAGAGTGGTTTGACAGACATCTACTGAGCACTAACCTACTTGGCTCTGTCATATTTGCTCTTAAAGCTGTGCATATGTTTGCACAGCACATGTGCGTGTCACTGTGGATAAGCAAATTCACTCATCATTACCGCCACCTAGAGGACAAGAACTGCATAAATATGTAAATACAGGAAGTGAAATAAATTGGCAAAAACATTCTCTTACATTAGCTGATTTAAGTTCAGTTTGGTTTGATGATATTGATAATATGTTAATGCAAGGGAAGAAGGCCAGAAGATAAACTGAGGTGAATTTGAGACAGACTACGTAAACTGGAATAAAAAACTGTCAGGCAAACACAGAAAAGGGGAAGTAACAACGGAAATTTAAGAAAGACACTGCAAACAGGCAAGACGATCAGGTAAAAACAGACATTAAAGAGAACAAAGAAAAAAGGAACTTGAGGCATACTGTAAACAAACAAAAAAAAGAATAAAATAAAAAGCAAACACACACACACAAACTAAGAAACAGATAAAACATACGTTCATTTGGACACAAGAGATCCTATGAGTTTGTAAAATAAAAGAAAGAAACACTGAACTTAAGAGTTGAATTCCGCAGGATTAAGCCTTAATTCAGCTCTCTCCCCTGAATCCCCCATAACACTACCCAGGAAGCCAGAGGATCATTATATCTGCCAAATGCTCAGTCACTCTCCGCAGCAACAATAAGAACAAGAAACAATCCTGGTGTCTTCAAGAACACAGAAAACATCTTGGTGTCTTCAAGAACAAGAAACCATCCTGGTGTCTTCAAGAACAAGAAACCATCCTGGTGTCTTCAAGAACAAGAAACCATCCTGGTGTCTTCAAGAACAAGAAACCATCCTGGTGTCTTCAAGAACACAGAAAACATCTTGGTGTCTTCAAGAACAAGAAACCATCCTGGTGTCTTCAAGAACAAGAAACCATCCTGGTGTCTTCAAGAACAAGAAACCATCCTGGTGTCTTCAAGAACAAGAAACCATCCTGGTGTCTTCAAGAACAAGAAACCATCCTGGTGTCTTCAAGAACAAGAAACCATCCTGGTGTCTTCAAGAACAAGAAACCATCCTGGTGTCTTCAAGAACAAGAAACCATCCTGGTGTCTTCAAGAACAAGAAACCATCCTGGTGTCTTCAAGAACAAGAAACCATCCTGGTGTCTTCAAGAACAAGAAACCATCCTGGTGTTTTCAAGAACAAGAAACCATCCTGGTGTCTTCAAGAACAAGAAACCATCCTGGTGTCTTCAAGAACAAGAAACCATCCTGGTGTCTTCAAGAACAAGAAACCATCCTGGTGTCTTCAAGAACAAGAAACCATCCTGGTGTCTTCAAGAACAAGAAACCATCCTGGTGTCTTCAAGAACAAGAAACCATCCTGGTGTCTTCAAGAACAAGAAACCATCCTGGTGTCTTCAAGAACAAGAAACCATCCCAGTGTTTTCAAGAACAAGAAATCATCCCGGTGTCTTCAAGAACAAGAAACCATCCCGGTGTCTTCAAGAACAAGAAACCATCCCGGTGTCTTCAAGAACAAGAAACCATCCTAGTGTCTTCAAGAACAAGAAACCATCCTGGTGTCTTCAAGAGCAAGAAACCATCCTAGTGTCTTCAAGAACAAGAAACCATCCTGGTGTCTTCAAGAACAAGAAACCATCCTGGTGTCTTCAAGAGCAAGAAACAATCCTGGTGTCTTCAAGAACAAGAAACCATCCTGGTGTCTTCAAGAACAAGAAACCATCCTGGTGTCTTCAAGAACAAGAAACCATCCTAGTGTCTTCAAGAACAAGAAACCATCCTGGTGTCTTCAAGAACAAGAAACCATCCTAGTGTCTTCAAGAACAAGAAACCATCCTGGTGAAGAGCAAGAAACAATCCTGGTGTCTTCAAGAACAAGAAACCATCATCTTGGTGTTTTCAAGAACAAGAAACCATCCTGGAGTCTTCAAGAACAAGAAACCATCCTGGTGTCTTCAAGAACAAGAAACCATCCTGGTGTCTTCAAGAACAAGAAACCATCCTGGTGTCTTCAAGAACAAGAAACCATCCTGGTGTCTTCAAGAACAAGAAACCATCCTGGTGTCTTCAAGAACAAGAAACCATCCTGGTGTCTTCAAGAACACCAGAAACCATCCTGGTGTTTTGGTGTCTTCAAGAACAAGAAACCATCCTGGTGTCTTCAAGAACAAGAAACCATCCTGGTGTCTTCAAGAACAAGAAACCATCCTGGTGTCTTCAAGAACAAGAAACCATCCTGGTGTCTTCAAGAACAAGAAACCATCCTGGTGTCTTCAAGAACAAGAAACCATCCTGGTGTCTTCAAGAACAAGAAACCATCCTGGTGTCTTCAAGAACAAGAAACCATCCTGGTGTCTTCAAGAACAAGAAACCATCTTGGTGTCCTCAAGAACAAGAAACCATCCTGGTGTCTTCAAGAACTGGTGTCTTCAGAACAAGAAACCATCCTGGTGTCTTCAAGAACAAGAAACCATCCTGGTGTCTTCAAGAACAAGAAACCATCCTGGTGTCTTCAAGAACAAGAAACCATCCTGGTGTCTTCAAGAACAAGAAACCATCCTGGTGTCTTCAAGAACAAGAAACCATCCTGGTGTCTTCAAGAACAAGAAACCATCCTGGTGTCTTCAAGAACAAGAAACCATCCTGGTGTCTTCAAGAACAAGAAACCATCCTGGTGTCTTCAAGAACAAGAAACCATTCTGGTGTCTTCAAGAACAAGAAACCATCCTGGTGTCTTCAAGAACAAGAAACCATCCTGGTGTCTTCAAGAACAAGAAACCATCCTGGTGTCTTCAAGAACAAGAAACCATCCTGGTGTCTTCAAGAACAAGAAACCATCCTGGTGTCTTCAAGAACAAGAAAACATCCTGGTGTCTTCAAGAACAAGAAACCATCCTGGTGTCTTCAGGAACAAGAAACCATCCTGGTGTCTTCAAGAACAAGAAACCATCCTGGTGTCTTCAAGAACAAGAAACCATCTTGGTGTCTTCAAGAACAAGAAACCATCCTGGTGTCTCCAAGAACAAGAAACCATCCTGGTGTCTTCAAGAACAAGAAACCATCCTGGTGTCTTCAAGAACAAGAAACCATCCTGGTGTCTTCAAGAACAAGAAACCATCCTGGTGTCTTCAAGAACAAGAAACCATCCTGGTGTCTTCAAGAACAAGAAACCATCCTGGTGTCTTCAAGAACAAGAAAATCCATCTTGGTGTCTTCAAGAACAAGAAACCATCCTGGTGTCTTCAAGAACAAGAAAACATCCTGGTGTCTTCAAGAACAAGAAACCATCCTGGTGTCTTCAAGAACAAGAAACCATCCTGGTGTCTTCAAGAACAAGAAACCATCCTGGTGTCTTCAAGAACAAGAAACCGTCTTGGTGTCTTCAAGAACAAGAAACCATCCTGGTGTCTTCAAGAAAAAGAAACCATCCTGGTGTCTTCAAGAACAAGAAACCATCCTGGTGTCTTCAAGAACAAGAAACCATCCTGGTGTCTTCAAGAACAAGAAACCATCCTGGTGTCTTCAAGAACAAGAAAAAGAAACCATCCTGGTGTCTTCAAGAACAAGAAACCATCCTGGTGTCTTCAAGAACAAGAAACCATCCTGGTGTCTTCAAGAACAAGAAACCATCCTGGTGTCTTCAAGAACAAGAAACCATCCTGGTGTCTTCAAGAACAAGAAACCATCCTGGTGTCTTCAAGAACAAGAAACCATCCTGGTGTCTTCAAGAACAAGAAACCATCCTGGTGTCTTCAAGAACAAGAAACCATCCTGGTGTCTTCAAGAACAAGAAACCATCCTGGTGTCTTCAAGAACAAGAAACCATCCTGGTGTCTTCAAGAACAAGAAACCATCCTGGTGTCTTCAAGAACAAGAAACCATCCTGGTGTCTTCAAGAACAAGAAACCATCCTGGTGTCTTCAAGAACAAGAAACCATCCTGGTGTCTTCAAGAACAAGAAACCATCCTGGTGTCTTCAAGAACAAGAAACCATCCTGGTGTCTTCAAGAACAAGAAACCATCCTGGTGTCTTCAAGAGCAAGAAACCATCTTGGTGTCCTCAAGAGCAAGAAACCATCTTGGTGTCCTCAAGAACAAGAAACCATCTTGGTGTCCTCAAGAACAAGAAACCATCTTGGTGTCTTCAAGAACAAGAAACCATCCTGGTGTCTTCAAGAAGAAGAAACCATCCTGGTGTCTTCAAGAACAAGAAACCATCTTGGTGTCTTCAAGAACAAGAAACCATCCTGGTGTCTTCAAGAACAAGAAACCATCCTGGTGTCTTCAAGAACACAGAAAACATCTTGGTGTCTTCAAGAACAAGAAACCATCCTGGTGTCTTCAAGAAGAAGAAACCATCCTGGTGTCTTCAAGAACAAGAAACCATCCTGGTGTCTTCAAGAACACAGAAAACATCTTGGTGTCTTCAAGAACAAGAAACCATCCTGGTGTCTTCAAGAACAAGAAACCATCCTGGTGTCTTCAAGAACAAGAAACCATCCTGGTGTCTTCAAGAACAAGAAACCATCCTGGTGTCTTCAAGAACAAGAAACCATCCTGGTGTCTTCAAGAACAAGAAACCATCCTGGAGTCTTCAAGAACAAGAAACCATCCTGGAGTCTTCAAGAACAAGAAACCATCCTGGTGTCTTCAGGAACAAGAAACCATCCTGGTGTCTTCAAGAACAAGAAACCATCCTGGTGTCTTCAAGAACAAGAAACCATCCTGGTGTCCTCAAGAACAAGAAACCATCCTGGTGTCTTCAAGAACAAGAAACCATCCTGGTGTCTTCAGGAACAAAAATCGTCACAGTCGACATTTGGGTCTGACTGGTCTGGTCTGACACAGGACTCACAACATTGTTGACTGTGTACGAATGGTATATAATACCGACAAGATGAGATTAAGACACATGTGCAACATCTGGGTATCTTTATTGTAGACGTTTCGCCATCCAGTGGCTTTATCAATACAAATTCTAGGACATAACTTGAAGACAGTAGAATTGTATTGATAAAGCCACTGGATGGCGAAACGTCTACAATAAAGATACCCAGATGTTGCACATGTGTCTTACTCTCATCTTGTCGGTATTATATACCATTCGTACACAACTTGTCAGACACTGCAACATCATGGAATCTTAATTCTGAGGACATGTACATAACCTTCACGACTACGACAACTACTACTACAACTAACCCATCTCTTTGGGAAGGACCTACTTCCACTGGGGAATCCCGCCTACCAGTGAATATGCCCTCGTCTGCTACACCTGACGTTACTATATAAGCGCCAGGCTCCTGTCTTCTGCTTCAGAATCTCCACGACTATGGTGCTCTTCGCACCTACTTCTAGGTTGAGGGACTGATTACCTCATCTTCTGTACATAGTTCTACTGTCTTCAAGTTATGTCCTAGAATTTGTATTGATAAAGCCACTGGATGGCGAAGCGTCTACAATAAAGATACCCAGATGTTGCACATGTGTCTTAATCTCACATTGTTGACTGTTAACCAAATTGTTTCTGCCTTGACAATTTTATGCATCATTGTCAAATTGTCGAGTTAGTAATGTACTGTGAGTTCATCTTCGTTTGAAAACACTTTTCTCTTTTAAATATTATTATTATTATTATTATTATTATCATTATCATCACCATCGTCATTATTATTACATTATTACATTATTATTATTATTGTGTATACATAAACTTTTATTTTATCCACTTGCTCATTCTTCTTCTTCTTCTTCTTCTTCTTCTTCCTCCTCTTCTTCTTCTTCCTCTTTTTCTTCTCCTCCTCCTCCTGCTTTTTCTCCTACTGCTGCTCGTGCTGTTACTGCTGTTTTCTGCTGCATCTAACAACTCACATTATTGATCACATTACTAAGCCATCCACGCAAAAAGCTTTAATACCATCACGGAAGCCCCAGCCTGATCTCACCCATCACCTGCCCTTCCCAACCCCCAGCCCTTTCCATATCTGCAGCCCATCCCCACCATCCCACCCCATTACATCTGCTGCACTTCCCCACCCCCCTCTCTCCGTCCCATCACCTCACCAACTTCTTGACCCCCACCCCACCTACCCTTCCCCAACCCACCCTTGCCCCTCCCCTCCTCCTAGTCTCCATAACTAACGTATATTTGCAATATCGAATAAAATATGCAGAAATCTTCTCCCGAGGCAACACCAAAGGAAGGTAAGACCACGGGGGCGCTGCCCCCCAGCAAGCGAACCCCCCTTCCCCCTGCCCAGCTGCTTGCAACTCGGGGAACAGGATGAGAAATCTGCAAAAAATGCTACATTAAATTATCGAATAAATGTTATATCAAATACTGCATTAAACGCCGCATTAAATAAATGCTTCCTGCTGGTATGCCTCACCAAGAGAAGGCTAAGAATTACAAAAATGCTGTATTAAATGCTGGATTAAATGATGGATTAAATGATGGATTAAATTTGAATTAAATGCTGGATTAAATGCTGAATTAAATGCTGGATTAAATGCTAAATAAAAAGCCGGATTAAATGCTGGATTAAATGCTGGATTAAATGCTGGATTAAATACTGGATTAAATGCTGGATTAAATACTGGATTAAATGCTGAACTAAATGCTGGATTAAATGATGGATTAAATTTGAATTAAATGCTGGATTAAATGCTGAATTAAATGCTGGATTAAATGCTAAATTAAAAGCCGGATTAAATGCTGGATTAAATGCTGGATTAAATACTGGATTAAATGCTGGATTAAATACTGGATTAAATGCTGAACTAAATGCTGGATTAAATGATGGATTAAATTTGAATTAAATGCTGGATTAAATGCTGAATAAAATGCTGGATTAAATGCTAAATAAAAAGCCGGATTAAATGCTGGATTAAATGCTGGATTAAATGCTGGATTAAATACTGGATTAAATGCTGGATTAAATACTGGATTAAATGCTGGATTAAATGCTGAACTAAATGCTGGATTAAATGATGGATTAAATTTGAATAAAATGCTGGATTAAATGCTGAATTAAATGCTGGATTAAATGCTAAATAAAAAGCCGGATTAAATGCTGGATTAAATGCTGGATTAAATGCTGGATTAAATACTGGATTAAATGCTGAACTAAATGCTGGATTAAATGCTGGATTAAATGTTGAATTAAAAGCTGAATTAAATAGCCCTCACAGGGAGGTATCCCTTAAGATATACCTTCAGATATTCCTCACAGCATCCCAGCATCTAACTCTTTCTTGCTGAGTGAGTCAGTGAGAATCCTTTCCGTGAGGTCAGGAAATGCAAGTGACAAAAGAAAGAAGGAAAGAAGGGAGTAAAGAAGGAGAGCAATGAACAAACAAGAAAAGGAAAGAATACAAAGAACAACTACACTCTTGCTGCGCCCTTCCCAAGAACATCATCTGAGATCATTCATTCCTAGAATGACTCGGTCTGGAACACGTTCGTACAGCATAACAACGTTACTGAAATTTATTCAATCGACGATATGAAATCTCTGTTGGTTTCTGTCTCCAAGTGGGGTTTCTGTCTCCATGTGGGGTTTCTGTCTCCATGTTGGGTTTCTGTCTCCATGTTGGGTTTCTGTCTCCATGTTGGGTTTCTGTCTCCATGTTGGGTTTCTGTCTCCATGTTGGGTTTCTGTCTCCATGTTGGGTTTCTGTCTCCATATGGGGTTTCTGTCTCCATGTGGGTTTTCTGTCTCCATGTGGGGTTTCTGTCTCCATGTTGGGTTTCTATCTCTATATTGGGTTTCTGTTTCCATGTTGGGTTTCTGTCTCCATGTGGGGTTTCTGTCTCCATGTGGGGTTTCTGTCTCCATGTGGGTTTTCTGTCTCCATGTGGGGTTTCTGTCTCCATGTTGGGTTTCTATCTCTATATTGGGTTTCTGTTTCCATGTTGGGTTTCTGTCTCCAAGTGGGGTTTCTGTCTCCAAGTGGGGTTTCTGTCTCCAAGTGGGGTTTCTGTCTCCATGCTGGGTTTCTATCTCTATGTTGGGTTTCTGTCTCCAAGTGGGGTTTCTGTCTCCAAGTGGGGTTTCTGTCTCCAAGTGGGGTTTCTGTCTCCAAGTGGGGTTTCTGTCTCCATGCTGGGTTTCTATCTCTATGTTGGGTTTCTGTCCCCATGTTGGGTTTCCTAAGTACATTATCAGTTACTTTTAACTTGGGGTAAAGTATATCTTTTTTTTTTTTTTTGCATTTTATAAAGTCAGGAACGGCAAGAGAGTAGAGTACTTTGAGAGCCAAAGAGAGCTGGGATTGAGCTCTGAGAGAGAGCTGGGATTGAGCTCTGAGAGAGAGCTGGGATTGAGCTCTGAGAGAGAGCTGGGATTGAGCTCTGAGAGAGAGCTGGTACTGAGGCCTCGGAAACTACTACTTTCGCAAGAGACTGGGAGAGTACATTACGAGTACTTCTTGGCCCCTTTACCCTTGTAATGTTCTCACATTTCAGAGTACGAGTACTCGTGATATATATTAAGTGTACTAACTTATACACAAATAACCAGCACATAGATATAGCGAGAGGAGGGAGTAGTAGTGGTAGTAGTAGTAGTAGTAGAAGCAGTACTAGTAGTAGTATTACTAATAGTAGTAGTAGTAGTAGTAGTAGTACTAGTAGAAGCAGTAGTAGTAGTACTAGTAGAAGTAGTAGTAGTAGTAAAAACAGTAGTCGTACTAGCAGTAGTAGTATTACTAGTAGTAGTAGTAACAGTATTACTAGTAGTAGTAGTAGTAGTAATAGTACTAGTTGCAGTAGTAGCAGAGGAGGCAGTCTAAGAACCAGAGAACAAAGGAGTACTACAGGAGAGCTAATATTCCACGAGGGTGGAACAAAATCCCAGCAGGACAAGATCCCGTAGGACAGAACCCACCTAGGCAGAAGACAGGGAGACAAAAAAAAAAAAGCAGGAAAGGAGAAGAGGTAAAGAGCGGAGGAGGAAGAGGAGGAGATACAAGATTAGGTCAAGCCACGAGTGTTCCAAAGTTTGGAGTATCTGACAATATAATGATCAAGTAGGACCGTCGTCGTAAGTATCAGCCTCCTATAATACGGTAATGTTGAAAATGGTCTAGCTAAGGAACTGATTACATCATCTTCACTTCACTACTACACCTGCTGCCTCTGTATTTGACTGAAGAAGCTTACTGCGTAGGCGAAACGTTTCAACAATAATGATGCCCAACTGCTGCACATGTGTCTCAATCACCTCCTATGAGCGGTTATTTGCATATTAATGCAGTCACGGTATTGTGATTTCTTAAAAGTGTACCAACTGTGTGTAGAGATGTGTGCGTCAACATGACTCACGAAATCGTAATGACACGATTGCAAACAAACCATACCACGGGCGGGACTTGAACCCGCGAGTTCAAGTCCCGCCCGTGGTATGGTTTGTGTGCGTCAACCTTTCGTAACTGTTAAGGTGTTTAGTAAACGATCATTTTCATTGTGGATTTCTAAATCTCATCGCCTTATTTCCCAATTCCTAGTTTATCGATATATTTTCTCTCTTTATTGGATTATATCATTATGACCACGAACGAGTGGTATTGATCAATGTTCAACGAGCAGTATTTTATATCACTGTGACCACGAACGAGTGTCATTGATCAATACCACTCGTTCGTGGTCACAATTATATACAATTATTGCTTTATATATGATAAAAAAAAGGCACAAGAGAATGAGTATGTGAGGAGTGGTGAACCAGCTCACTAATTAACACGAATGGGAATTAAAAAAATAATAATAATGGATTTGTATACAAATAACCTGCAAGACGTTGATATACAAATAAACGACGACTTTTTGGTCCGACTTGGACGTTTTACAAAGGTTAGGGAAAATTAGGTCCACTTAAAACTAACTCCGGACAGCTTACTAAGAAAATGAAATGTACTACGAATTTTAATTTATAAAGTCACTCTGTGTGACTTTGTAAATGGTCCAAGTCGGTCCGACACGCCACAAGCTTCTCTCTCCTATGTGCGGGTTATCTGTGTATTGTTCCAGTCACGGTATTGTGACGTTTTAGGTATTTAAGGAAGGATTTACGTGACAAGTAAATTGTCGATTTGGCAAGGAAGGTACCGAGGAAGATGGGCGAGAGGAAGGTAGATAGGAATGAAGCGACACAGGAAGTAACAGATGGGGATGTGAAGATAAAGAGAGAAATGGGGAGAGAGAGGGGGAGAGAGAGAGAGAGAGAGAGAGAGAGAGAGAGAGAGAGAGAGAGAGAGAGAGAGAGAGGTGAAAACAGGAAGACAGGAATGAAGAGACACATAAAGAGAAAGATATGCAAAGAGGAAGATAGGCAGGAAAGGAGGGGTAAAGAGAAGACACAAAGAGAGTGAGAGATGAAGAAAGGAAGATGAGAAGGGAAAAAAAAGGGAGGGGGGTTTCACCAGTACGTGAAATAATCATTATCTAGGCAAGAATATAAGTATTTTGAGAGGAGAGAGAGAGAGAGAGAGAGAGAGAGAGAGAGAGAGAGAGAGAGAGTTGAAGCCGACTCAACGCAATATCAATAACAATGTCAAAACCAATACACAACAGGAAACCGCACAGTGATTTTTCTCCTAAATGTTTGGGTGGGAAAATCTGTCTTTCTCTCTGCGTACACGCGCGCGCGCGAGTATGTGTGTGTGTGTGTGTGTGTGTGTGTGTGTGTGTGTGTGTGTGTGTGTGTGTGTGTGTGTGTGTGTGTGTGTACTTACCTACATGTGGTTACAAGGGTCGAGTGTGTGTCTGTATGTTTGCATGTGAAATCTAACTACATAAACAAAAATTTAGTCATTATAACACTATAAATACATAGTGGCAATAGATTATTCTTTTATGGAGGGAAAAAGGAAGGGTTGGGAGCGTTCTGTGGTGGAGGGAAGGAAGGAAGGAAGGGAGGGCGATATATTTTTTCTTAGACTTAAGGGTACGACAGGGATCAGGTTCAGAGTCCGACATTTATTTACAAGCTAAGAGTTGTTATCCTACCTCACCTCACCTCAGAAATAATTTAGAAAACCGAGAAGTTGAATTGGGTGTTTCATTCTGGAAACGTTCCGGCGGCCAGTGGTTTCTTCAGTCCAATACAGAGAAGAACGGTGGAAGACGGGGAGTTTGAGGCTATCAGTTTTCGGTTGGCATTTGGCTCAATTTTTTTTACGTAGCATTATTTTCTCTCGTGTATTTTATATTTTAATGCATTTTTACAACATTCAATATTTCCAATGTTTCTTATCTAACCATTACTAGATACAGAAGCCGTCATAGTCCCTCACGGACTTGAGCGAACGTGTGAATGTTTGACTCAGTGACTGTGTCTGCGAGTTGGTGTGAGCAAGTGTGAGTATGAATAACTGAATAAATGGATGATAATCAAGTCCTGCGAGCATATGAACGTTTGCTTCACTTGGTCTGGGACCGGCCGCGGGGGAAGGGGGGCAGTGACCCCCCCGGAACTGAATACAGGTAACCTACTTCTCCTCACAGCACATTCCTCTCAGATCTGGTAATAGTCTCGTTACAAATCGTAGGATGTTATCGCGCTTCCAAATTTGCTTCTCCAAGTTCCTGCATGTTCTTCTGACTTTATGAGTTTGTCGTGTATTTCTGGTAATATGCTTGGTGCAGTGTTTACTCTCAAGTCCTTTGTCTTTATATGGATATTTGCAGTTGCTCTCCGGCCATGCTGCACTGTCTGTCCTCACCTTCAAAAGTCACATGATTTTGAATTTGCTTGGAACAAAATGCAGAAATTGCCCGTTTGACCATATCTGCGGATTGTGTGTGTGTGTGTGTGTGTGTGTGTGTGTGTGTGTGTGTGTGTGTGTGTGTGTGTTAGTTACCATTTTGTCCTAGGCACATGTGTGTGTGTGTGTGTGTGTGTATGCAGATGGATGAGAGATAATGAAAGATACACTTACCTCACACTGTTCTTCCTGCTTCCTGTCGTCTCTCGTCTTCCACACTTGTCCTGGGGAGAACATTCACACGTATCAATAACATGGATCCCTCGACGTCAAGGATGTAACATAGAAGGCTCAACACCACCACCATCGTAATCACCACCACCATAAACACCACCATCTCCATTAACACTGACTACATTATCAATACATGTATAATTACTACTAGTATTAGTAGTAGTAGTGTTACTATCACGATTAATTCTATTCCCTCTTAGACAGTAAGTCAGTGAGTGTCATTCAGAGCTCGGGTAATGGGAGGTCACCACGACTTATTAGAAAAAAATGGGAAAGGTAGCTACAATTCCTTGGATCAAGAACTCTTCCTCACCATCAAAGCAACACATTCTCATAGTAACTGGAGCTCTACTGGAAGAAAATTTTTGAAGCCACCCTACCTGATGAACCTTTATTGGAATGTTGGCACTACTGAAGTCTCCCAGGTCATCCTGACACTACTGTAGTATCCCAGATCATCCTGGCACTACTGTACCATCCCAGATCATTCTGGCACTACTATAGTCTCCCAGGTCATGCTGGCACTACTGAAGTTTCCCAGGTCATCCTGGCACTACTGTAGTATCCCAGGTCATCCTGGCACTACTGTAGTATCCCAGGTCATCCTGGCACTACTGTAGTATCCCAGGTCATTCTGGCACTATTGTAGTATCCCAGGTCATCCTGGCATTACTGTAGTATCCCAGGTCATCCTGGCACTATTGTAGTATCCCAGATCATTCTGGCACTACTATAGTCTCCCAGGTCATGCTGGCACTACTGAAGTCTCCCAGGTCATGCTGGCACTACTGAAGTCTCCCAGGTCATCCTAACACTACTGAAGTCTCCCAGGTCATTCTGGCACTATTATAGTCTCCCAGGTCATGCTGGCACTACTGAAGTCTCCCAGGTCATGCTGGCACTACTGAAGTCTCCCAGGTCATCCTAACACTACTGAAGTCTCCCAGGTCATCCTGGCACTACTGAAGTTTCCCAGGTCATCCTGGCACTACTGAAGTCTCCCAGGTTATGTTTGCACTACTGAAGTCTCCCAGGTCATCCTAGCACTACTGAAGTCTCCCAGGTCATGCTGGCACTACTGAAGTCTCCCAGGTCATGCTGGCACTACTGAAGTCTCCCAGGTCATCCTAGCACTACTGAAGTCTCCCAGGTCATCCTAGCACTACTGAAGTCTCCCAGGTCAGGCTCACACATTTCAACATCTTGCATGAGCACCATCCTGCGTGATGGAATATAACAGGAAAACACAGCGAGCTTTTGTTCCCACTGTGTAACTATCAAATACAACAGGACAGCAGCACACTACTGATCCATCCAACTTTGATAAATATAGAATGTATACCATCATAAATACCAACAGAGTTCTTGTGTTAAACCCCAACACGTCCTAACTCATTATAACTCATCCATAGATCATCAACAAACTCAAAAATAGTCATTACTTCCTCAGAGAATTATGGGAGAGAGAGAGAGAGAGAGAGAGAGAATGAGAGAGCTGAAACGAATTACAGTATAGAAAGTGAGAAACTATAGATTCCTAGTCAAAATAAAGATATGGTACTAGTGACTATCACACCAAATGTAACACTGACATCAAATCAAAGCACGGCACGGGTGGGGCCTGAACTCGCGGCAAGTAAGTTGTGGTTTGTTTGCAATCGTGTCATTACGATTTCGTGAGTCATGACTGACATCGAATCTCAGAATAGCCTTCAGCGACCTTAACGAAGACCCCTTGAGCACTCTGTATTTGTTCTGTCGGTCCTGCCAGGGAGTCTTTATCTCTGCCTAGAAATACCCCAGCCGTGTGTCTCATCCATGTGCACAGCCGGGTAGAAATACCCCTGCCGTGTGCCTCATCCATGTGCACCGCCGGGTAGAAATACCCCTGCCGTGTGCCTCATCCATGTGCACCGCCGGGTAGAAATACCCCTGCCGTGTGCCTCATCGATGTGTACCGCCGGGTAGAAATATCCCTCCCGGGAATTTCATATAAACAGTGTTGCCAAAAAAAATGCACGTCTCGTTTATTAATAAAATGATTAACTCCGAGCACACAGTATTGCCAGGAACGTGATCCAGAAAGAGTGTTGAGGGTCTCTTTGTACTTGGCTACTGTGCTTACTCTGTCTTAGTCTCTCTCTCTCTTTACTCTCTTTTTTTGTCTCTCTCTCTCTTCCTCTAATTTGCATAATGCTGGAACTTGTTTTCCTTGTGCTCTCAGTTACTACTCTAGCTCTGACTGGGAACGTTAAAAGCTATCTTGCGCCCCCCCCAAAAAAAAAAATACACGGCAGTCTTTTTTCTTCTTCTATTCAACCAAGCCCTTACCGATTATTTTTTTCCCAATACCATGGACAGGACACATGTCAGAGATATTGGCCTGTATTTCAATGTCTCTGTCTCCTGTTCCTCTTCTTATCTGAGGCTTTAATAATTTCAGTTTTTTTTCCAGTCGTCTGGTAGTTACTCCATCTCTAGTGAAGTGGATTTTTGTTATACTTTCCCCGTGATGCATCCACTTCTCTCAGCAGCCATGATGCGATGCTGTTAAGTAACCTGATTTTCATTATGCCCGCCTCTCCCTTTTTTAACAAATGTTTTATAAATTCTACCTTTGATATGTGGAGGATAATTTGTGGTGGTCCACCTTCCCAGTCCTGTTTCAGCGTATTGTGTATCTTCTCTTGTATCCTATGTCGTGTTGTGAAAGTGTTCCTTTCCCCATCTTCAGTCTTATTACTTCGTATCTTTTTATCGTTTCTTTATGTGGCTGTGGTACAGTCTTAGTTCTCATCCGGGCCTCAGCCCGATGTCGATTTGCATCTGCCACTCCGCTTCTCGTATTGTCTCTCCGTATCTTATCCTGACTCGTCGCCCTTCGTACTTTCTAGTATGCGATGCTCTTTTGTTGCACTCGTTATAGCAGGGAGTGTGAGATCCCACTCATTACCTCCAGACGGAGCTCTTTGCACCTCTCATGCGTGTAAGATACCATTCATCACCTCCAGACGGAGCTCTTTGCACCTCTCATGCTCCACTAAATCAGCACTGTACATATCAGGAAGTTATATACTATAGGGAACATGATAAACAAATACATAAAGGGAAAACTATTACACTGATAATTAAAATTAAAAATAAAAGTATTGGAACAACTACTAATGGGAATAACTGGTTAAGTACCACCTACACAAGGTTGTTGAGAGGGGAATAATATACCACGAAGGGGGGCAATTGAGACCAAAAATATTAAGTTAGTCACACAGAAACATAAACAAAACGTTCAGTTTATTCTGCTCAAACCTTTTTTTTTTAAATAATGGATATACAAACTGACCGAATTCCACTTTCTTAGGCTACGCTGTTATATTGCTGGAATAATACAACAGAAGGGGTCTCAATTACCCCCTTGTGTGGAGCTTCAGAAAGCTCGCTATTTTAGGTTGGTTACTGTAACTGATACTACATATTATCACATTTCTCTTATCACCCTCCACTTCGCTTCACCGTCCAAGACTCGGCAATCTGTTTGGCTAGGCTACCACCAGACGATCCTGGTCCATGGCCGGGCTCCGGGAGTAGAAAGACTCGGAACTCATCAAAGGTATATCAAAAGTATATCGGGGCATATTTTATCTGTGTAAGTTTATTTAGGTACAGCTACACATAAATACGGTTACATAAATCATCATATATAGCATCGTATGTGTAGATTACCCAGGAAAACCCAGAGTCAGATAAAGTGACTTATTTCCATTTCAGTCTGGCTAGCTCGTTCAAACCCACCCACCCCCTCCTTCCCAGGACAGGACGGAGCAACACCACACTCGACCACTCCTGACTGGTTATTAATTTTCCCTGTCGCCTGCCAGCACTTCCCGAGATGAGTCAGGAACCCGCAAGAAGCAACTAGTTGTGTGTATCTGGGGGAAAGATGGGCGGTGAGGGTAAATATTTATGTTGTTCTGTGGCGACGCACATTTCCCTTCCCCTCGTGTTATGCTATCACCCGCTGGCGCCCACCACGGCCATTAAGGCCACTCTGTAGTGGCGTGCACTACGCCCACACACCCACACCCACCCACACACACACACACACACACACACACACAGTAGACAGAGGTTGTTCCAGAGAGGGTACACAGAAACAAGGGGTCACAATTGGAAGCTGAAGACTCAGACAAGTCACAGGGATGTTAGGAAGTATTTCTTCAGTCATAGAGTCGTCAGGAAGTGGAATAGCCTAACAAGTGATGTGGTGGAGGCAGGAACAATACATAGCTTTAAGACGAGGTATGACAAAGCTCTGGAAGCAGAGAGAGAGGACCTAGTAGCGATCAGTGAAGAGGCGAGGCCAGGAGCTGTGTCTCGACCCCTGCAACCGCAATTAGGTGAGCACAATTAGGCGAGTACACACACACACACACACACACACACACTAGCCACAATGGTCGTGGTCATACCTTGACAACGGCGCTATGGGGCCACTGTAATACCCAGACACATGACACCATCTATTTAAATACCACTGTAGTGAGACTCTTCCAAGAGCTACAATGACAGTGTGTCGCCGAGGACAACACACCAGTGACCACCCCACCTATAATGCTACACCTCACTCCCTCAATTATTATTATTATTATTATTATTATTATTATTATTACAATTATTATTATTATTACAATTTTTTATTACAATTATTATTACATTTATTAAAATTATTATTAAATAAAATAATAATAATAATAATAATAATAAAGATTTTTAAATGTATTTCGGTTGTTACACGATGCAAGATAGGTTTGCTATTGCATAATCCCAATCCTCTCTACGTCAGCGTACGCGAAAAGACTAGTGCAGAGTGTGGCACAAGGTATTAGGGTTGAAGAATCGAAGCAAATCAGATTTTGATATTCACAAGTTATCACATGGACACTAATATTTAAATTTTTTTTTTCAATAAAAATATGGTAAGTTAAGACGTACAAAGTCGTGAAGAGACTCGAACTTTCCAATAAGAAATAATCTTTGAAGCCAAACTGAAGAGGAACTCTCTTATCTATAATACATAATACACAGGCAAATCAAGTTTGAAGACTGTCGGAATTGGAATAATAAAGGTACCAGCGTTCAAAGTTGATAGCAAATTAGATGCAGTCAGAAATTATCGCTCCCACTGTGCCTGGGGCTCCCCTATACACGGGGCTCCCACTGTGTCTGGCGCTCCCACGGTGCATGGGGCTCCCACTGTGCCCGGGGCTCCCACTGTGCCTGGGGCTCCCACTGTGCCTGGGGCTCCCACTGTGCCTGGGGCTCCCACTGTGCATGGGGCTCCCACTGTGCATGGGGCTCCCACTATGCCTAGGGCTCCCACTGTGCATGGGGCTCCCACTGTGCATGGGGCTCCCACTATACATGGGGCTCCCACTATACATGGGGCTCCCACTGTGCCTGGGGCTCCCACTGTGCATGGGGCTCCCACTGTGCATGGGGCTCCCACTGTGCATGGGGCTCCCACTGTGCATGGAGCTCCCACTGTGCCTGGGGCTCCCACTGTGCCTGGGGCTCCCACTGTGCCTGGGGCTCCCACTGTGCCTGGGGCTCCCACTGTGCCTGGGGCTCCCACTATACATGGGGCTCCCACTATACATGGGGCTCCCACTGTGCCTGGGGCTCCCACTGTGCATGGGGCTCCCACTATGCCTGGGGCTCCCACTGTGCATGGGGCTCCCACTGTGCCTGGGGCTCCCACTGTGCCTGGGGCTCCCACTATACATGGGGCTCCCACTATACATGGGGCTCCCACTGTGCCTGGGGCTCCCACTGTGCATGGGGCTCCCACTATGCCTGGGGCTCCCACTGTGCATGGGGCTCCCACTGTGCCTGGGGCTCCCACTGTGCCTGGGGCTCCCACTGTGCCTGGGGCTCCCACTGTGCCTGGGGCTCCCACTGTGCCTGGGGCTCCCACTGTGCCTGGGGCTCCCACTGTGCCTGGGGCTCCCACTGTGCCTGGGGCTCCCACTGTGCCTGGGGCTCCCACTGTGCCTGGGGCTCCCACTGTGCCTGGGGCTCCCACTGTGCCTGGGGCTCCCACTGTGCCTGGGGCTCCCACTGTGCCTGGGGCTCCCACTGTGCCTGGGGCTCCCACTGTGCATGGAGCTCCCACTGTGCCTGGGGCTCTCACTGTGCATGGGGCTCCCACTGTGCCTGGGGCTCCCACTGTGCCTGGGGCTCCCACTGTGCCTGGGGCTCCCACTATACATGGGGCTCCCACTGTGCCTGGGGCTCCCACTGTGCATGGGGCTCCCACTATGCCTGGGGCTCCCACTGTGCATGGGGCTCCCACTGTGCATGGGGCTCCCACTGTGCCTGGGGCTCCCACTGTGCCTGGGGCTCCCACTGTGCCTGGGGCTCCCACTGTACCTGGGGCTCCCACGGGGCCTGGGGCTCCCACTGTGCCTGGGGCTCCCACTGTGCCTGGGGCTCCCACTGTGCCTGGGGCTCCCACTGTGCCTGGGGCTCCCACTGTGCATGGGGCTCCCACTGTGCCTGGGGCTCCCACTGTGCCTGGGGCTCCCACTGTGCCTGGGGCTCCCACTGTGCCTGGGGCTCCCACTGTGCCTGGGGCTCCCACTGTGCCTGGGGCTCCCACTGTGCCTGGGGCTCCCACTGTGCCTGGGGCTCCCACTGTGCCTGGGGCTCCCACTGTGCCTGGAGCTCCCACTGTGCCTGGGGCTCCCACTGTGCCTGGGGCTCCCACTGTGCCTGGGGCTCCCACTGTGCCTGGGGCTCCCACTGTGCCTGGGGCTCCCACTGTGCCTGGGGCTCCCACTGTGCCTGGGGCTCCCACTGTGCCTGGGGCTCCCACTGTGCCTGGGGCTCCCACTGTGCCTGGGGCTCCCACTGTGCCTGGGGCTCCCACTGTACCTGGGGCTCCCACTGTGCCTGGGGCTCCCACTGTGCCTGGGGCTCCCACTGTGCCTGGGGCTCCCACTGTGCCTGGGGCTCCCACTGTGCCTGGGGCTCCCACTGTGCCTGGGGCTCCCACTGTGCCTGGGGCTCCCACTATACATGGGGCTCCCACTATACATGGGGCTCCCACTGTGCCTGGCGCTCCCACGGTGCATGGGGCTCCCACTGTGCCCGGGGCTCCCACTGTGCCTGGGGCTCCCACTGTGCCTGGGGCTCCCACTGTGCCTGGGGCTCCCACTGTGCCTGGGGCTCCCACTGTGCATAGCGGTAAAAATTTGAATGTGACCGAGTAAGACGTTCTCGAGTTAAAAACGAAAATTTTGGAGAAAGAAAAGAAAATTGCTGCTGAGAAATGTCCCGAAAATAGAAAAAAAAATGATCTTCGTTAAATTTATGAACGTCCTGGAATTTTTTTTTTTTATTTTCAGTTTTTCCAATTTATATTCTATTTCTAATTCTCTGCAATCCTATAAGAAAAAAAATATATGAGTCATTTTCCAGTTATGACACCAACGCTTCCAAGATTTTTTTTTTTTCTTGCCATTTTACTACAACAAATTTGCCTGCACGCAAATAAAATTTAATGGCCAATATCCTGGCCATAAGACGCAGCGGCCTTTAAATATGGAAGCCTTTTAGAAGAGGTAAACACATTTAACTCGACTTAATGGGAATAAAAATTTCACAGCATTTTATACATAAATTTTACAGCATTTTATACGTAAATTTTCACAGAATTTTACACAAAATTTCACAGAATTTTACACAAAGAGGTCAAATCTACACCGACAAACTAGAATTTCATTCTCAGTCTTCGTCGAATTAGGAGGACGTTCGAGACTCCACCGCTGCTTCGTAAGTTATACCAGCCATTCCAGGATGCTGGGAATGTGTTCAACAACTTTGGTCATACGACCCCTCGGCAGATGCCAATTGTTTCAAGAATCTGTTGCCAGTGATTGTGCTCAGGTGTGGACATTCTGAAGCCAATTCGATGAGGCGTTCCAGAGTAATGAGGAAAATAGAAACGAAGAGTTGGAGGGATATAAAAAAAAGGTCAGATACCCTCGTAAAGGTATCCCACTTCGGGGATACCTAACTAATAATAATAATAATAATAATAATAATAATAATAATAGTGTTGCCTTTGCAGGTGCCACGAGGAAGTAAGCTGGAAGTAAACTGGTGTCACTAAGAAGTAAAACTTGAGGAACAGTGATGAAGTCTGACCTTCCATGTTTGCTTGAATAAGGTGTTTATGCTAAAGAAAGGTTTTGTGCTTAATAAACGCTGTAAACGAGAAGTTTTTGATGTACTGAGAGAGAGAATGCAAACCCTTTACATGGAGTGTAGACAAGAAGATAATGTTGAGTGTAAAGAGAAGCGAGCCGCCACTACGTGGCTCTGTTTACATCTGAGGATCAGCTGTAAAACCAGGTGAATAACAAGATCCAGCGATGTTATCTTTAATGTTAAGAGGAAGTGAGAGTGGGGTGGACCAGTGAAGGTCTCGGTCAGATGACCAAAAGCTGCAGTGGCAGCGAGGGGTCATCACATGTTGCTAAGACCCGTCTCAAGAAACACTTCTTTCCCGATGAATCTTACCTAAGGTAAGCTAAGCTTGGTAAACTACCCATCACTAATAGCCTTCCCTAGGTACCTACTATCCTTAATCACCTCCCCCCCTAACCTAGTCCTTATCTATCCCATCCTCCTCCGCTGTCCCTCACCCCCTACTCAACTTTCCCATTGTTTACCTGCTGGGGACACAATCAAGAGCCCCTTCTCCGCACTCAGATACCAATGAATAATTATCATATAGAATAGGGTAGCAACACACTGCTAATATATCTAATTTTGTTAGGAAAAAAAAACTGGAACCTCCAGGTATACCTCACACCCCAGCAACTACCTACAGGCATGCCTCACCCCAGCTACTACCTCCAGGTATACCTCACACCCCAGCTACTACCTCCAGGTATACCTCACGCCTCAGCAGCTAACGCATGATTGCTCTCACTCACCCCATCCCTCAACTTTCCCCTCCCCTCCCCCCTTTCCAAACCCCACACCATGTTTCCCCTCCACAACTGAGACTATCTCCCTCCAATTTCGTCATTAAGGCCGCATTTCACTTGTACACTAGCATGAATATTTTAATGCCACAGCAAACACACACAAAAGCAAGCACACACCCACACACACACACACACACACACACACACACACACACCTCACCCACCTCAGCCTGGAATTAAAAACCCCAAAAATAAGAAAAAATTTCTGGGTTAAGAATAACGTATTTAATCGGGAATTCTCTATAAATAAGAATAATATTGAGGGGGAAATAAGATTACAAAACTAAATTAGAAGATAATGCAGGAATAACAAAAGGGAACAATACCGTGACTGGAACAATACACAAATAAACCGCACATAGGAGAGATGAGCTTACGACGACGTTAGTACGACTTTGTAAATGGTCCAAGTCGGACCGAAACGTCGTCGTAAGCTCCTCTCTCCTATGTGCGGGTTATTTGTGCATAATGCAGGAATAACTAAGCAAACGACAATAAGAATAGCAGGTGCAGCTAACCAGAGGTATTTCTGAATGTGTCAACAAGAGCTTACAGAATGAGAGGAAAGGTCTACAAGAATATAAATCTAAGACTAAAGATAGTTTTTACAAAATTTACCTGACAAAAGACAAAGGATGAACAACAGGTGATGTCAGCTAAAGAATTCACTACTACAGCCAATGTTACTCAAGAAATTTAAAACACGAGTTTGTCAACAGAGTTACTGCTGGAGGCTGATGATACAGATAAAACAGTTATTGTTTATGGATGTGCAGATATAAAAATGAAATCCCGAACGGGAGAAAATCAAAGAGGAAGAACAACACATTAAGGAAATGACAAAATGCATTGTGGATTTCAGCTTTCAGCAACATATTGATACATAGGCCTACTGGAAAATATGAGAAAAACAAGCATAGGCCACCGAGAATACCATTTACACCGATTAAAAATAAGGAAGACATTTAAAAGCTGAAGTTATCAGGAAATCAGGGGATTATAAGGCAACACAAACCAGACAAGATCTTTCATAGGAAGACAGAACGGAAATAAAAGATTTCTTAAACACTGCTAAGATGTTGAATGATGGTAGAAGTGAGGAAGAGAAGTGTTTTACAGAGTAACAGGGCCATATAAACCCCACTAAAAGATTTTTAAAAGGAAAGACTACAGAACAAAATGTAAATCACGTAGAAACCAATAGGGAAAATGACAACAGTAATGTTAATATATTTTAGAAGATTTTTTACACTAATATTGATATAATAAAAAATATTAGAAGTCAGGGATATTATAAATGAAGAGAAACCTGATATAGTTTGTCAAACTGAAACCAAACCGGAGAAACTTATTTTAAATGAGGTTGTGTAACACAGAAATTAATAAGTGTGGAGGAGAGAGAGAGAGAGAGAGAGAGAGAGAGAGAGAGAGAGAGAGAGAGCAGGGAAGAAAGAAGGAGGAGGAGGAGGACTGGAAATATTACTAAAAGACTGTCTTCGAGTTACGAAAATTGAAATAAAAAATAATAAAAATGTTGAAATTTTCGCGATAAGAGTAATAAATAAAGATGAGAAATTCATAATAGTGAGAGGATATAAAGCACAACTTAATAATACTTGGGAGAGAGAAGAGTTTGATGGGATAAATGAGGGATTACATAATATAATTATTGATGAAAAGTGACCGTGATAAGGAAAAAGTTATTATACCTGGAGATTTTTATTTGCTGTTCCAGCCTTAATGTTCAATAGTTGCCCAGTATAATGGTAGGATTTTTATGTATCAGTATATGTAAGATTGAGAGGCAGCAACACACAGTCAATAAGAGGCAGTAACACACAGTCAATGAGAGGCAGTAACACACAGTCAATAAGAGGCAGCAACACACAGTCAATAAGAGGCAGCAACACACAGTCAATAAGAGGCAGTAACACACAGTCAATAAGAGGCAGGAACACACAGTCAATGAGAGGCAGCAACACACAGTCAATAAGAGGCAGCAACACACAGTCAATAAGAGGCAGTAACACACAGTCAATAAGAGGCAGTAACACACAGTCAATAAGAGGCAGCAACACAGTCAATAAGAGGCAGTAACACACAGTCAATAAGAGGCAGTAACACACAGTCAATAAGAGGCAGTAACACACAGTCAATAAGAGGCAGTAACACACAGTCAATAAGAGGCAGCAACACAGTCAATAAGAGGCAGTAACACACAGTCAATAAGAGGCAGTAACACAGTCAATAAGAGGCAGCAACACACAGTCAATAAGAGGCAGCAACACAGTCAATAAGAGGCAGTAACACACAGTCAATAAGAGGCAGTAACACACAGTCAATAAGAGGCAGTAACACACAGTCAATAAGAGGCAGTAACACACAGTCAATAAGAGGCAGCAACACAGTCAATAAGAGGCAGCAACACACAGTCAATAAGAGGCAGCAACACACAGTCAATACGAGGCAGTAACACACAGTCAATAAGAGGCAGTAACACACAGTCAATAAGAGGCAGTAACACACAGTCAATAAGAGGCAGTAACACAGTCAATAAGAGGCAGTAACACACAGTCAATAAGAGGCAGTAACACACAGTCAATAAGAGGCAGTAACACACAGTCAATAAGAGGCAGTAACACACAGTCAATAAGAGGCAGCAACACAGTCAATAAGAGGCAGTAACACACAGTCAATAAGAGGCAGTAACACACAGTCAATAAGAGGCAGTAACACACAGTCAATAAGAGGCAGTAACACACAGTCAATGAGAGGCAGTAACACACAGTCAATGAGAGGCAGCAACACACAGTCAATGAGAGGCAGTAACACACAGTCAATGAGAGGCAGTAACACACAGTCAGTAAGAGGCAGCAACACACAGTCAATGAGAGGCAGTAACACACAGTCAATGAGAGGCAGTAACACACAGTCAATGAGAGGCAGTAACACACAGTCAATAAGAGGCAGCAACACACAGTCAATGAGAGGCAGCAACACACAGTCAATGAGAGGCAGCAACACACAGTCAATGAGAGGCAGCAACACACAGTCAATACGAGGCAGTAACACACAGTCAATGAGAGGCAGCAACACACAGTCAATGAGAGGCAGTAACACAGACAATGAGAGGCAGCAACACACAGTCAATAAGAGGCAGCAACACACAGTCAATAAGAGGCAGTAACACAGACAATGAGAGGCAGCAACACACAGTCAATAAGAGGCAGCAACACACAGTCAATGAGAGGCAGTAACACAGACAATGAGAGGCAGCAACACACAGTCAATAAGAGGCAGCAACACACAGTCAATGAGAGGCAGTAACACAGACAATGAGAGGCAGCAACACACAGTCAATAAGAGGAAGCAACACACAGTCAATAAGAGGCAGTAACACAGACAATGAGAGGCAGCAACACACAGTCAATAAGAGGCAGTAACACACAGTCAATGAGAGGCAGCAACACACAGTCAATGAGAGGCAGTAACACACAGTCAATGAGAGGCAGCAACACACAGTCAATAAGAGGCAGCAACACACAGTCAATAAGAGGCAGCAACACACAGTCAATGAGAGGCAGCAACACACAGTCAATAAGAGGCAGCAACACACAGTCAATAAGAGGCAGCAACACACAGTCAATAAGAGGCAGCAACACACAGTCAATAAGAGGCAGCAACACAGTCAATAAGAGGCAGCAACACACAGTCAATAAGAGGCAGCAACACACAGTCAATAAGAGGCAGCAACACACAGTCAATGAGAGGCAGCAACACACAGTCAATGAGAGGCAGTAACACACAGTCAATGAGAGGCAGCAACACACAGTCAATGAGAGGCAGCAACACACAGTCAATAAGAGGCAGCAACACACAGTCAATAAGAGGCAGCAACACACAGTCAATAAGAGGCAGCAACACACAGTCAATAAGAGGCAGCAACACACAGTCAATAAGAGGCAGCAACACAGTCAATAAGAGGCAGCAACACACAGTCAATAAGAGGCAGTAACACACAGTCAATAAGAGGCAGCAACACACAGTCAATAAGAGGCAGCAACACACAGTCAATAAGAGGCAGCAACACAGTCAATAAGAGGCAGCAACACAGTCAATAAGAGGCAGCAACACACAGTCAATAAGAGGCAGCAACACACAGTCAATAAGAGGCAGCAACACACAGTCAATAAGAGGCAGCAACACACAGTCAATAAGAGGCAGCAACACACAGTCAATAAGAGGCAGTAACACACAGTCAATAAGAGGCAGCAACACACAGTCAATAATGTAGACAGCCTGTACTGGCAGAGCACACAGCCTAGCCGTCTGCTCTGACTAGTTCATATTTCGCGGCATTCAGTGCTGCCCTCTGTAGGCCTACCTAGGTCGGTGGGACACACAGTCCACCCTCTCTCACTCCCGCTTCGACCGACTTGAGGTACACAGGTACTCCCCCTCCACGGACTGGCTTGCGGTCACTTCCTCACACTGCCCGTTGTGTACTCACTCCTACCCGATTAAAGCCAATCTAGTCCACGGCCGTATCATTGCTACCTACGCTACCTTCATCGGCACTAAACCGCTGTTCAACAGTAAGAACAGCAATAACAGTGGTGACAGCGGAGTCAGCGGCCTTGTGAGCCTCTTCAGGGTGGAGGGGATCGGTCGACACCAGTCAACATCATCCGTCGTCATCCAACGCACCTGCTAGCCTAAAGAGTTATCTGCTACTCCCAGCGTCTTGACGGGACCCGAGATAGATCTTCGTCCTAGATTTTTCCCACAAAATCTGGACATAGGCATCACGGCGTCATCTCCAGCCTTAGCAGTCACGTGTTCACCTCATCACCCTCTCTACAGCCCTTCAACACTCTCCAGCACCATTCTCCTGCCTCCTACAGCGTCCCTACGCCCTTCTCAGCTACAAGAAGTAGAGGTGAGGTCGTTAGTGTGTTGGCTTCGTGTGGCTCCACGAGTGACCACGAGGCAGCTCTCGGGTTGGTTTATACCCTAATCAGCGTGTAAACACACCAGCCCTCTATACAGCCTTATCTGCTAGGCAAAGACGTCCTTCTCGCCGTCCATGTGTGTTGTGTTCTTCCCAGTTTCCTCCAAGAAGTTCTACCTGGCTTAGCCACGTGGGAACCCAGTTGGCTTAGCCCCTAAGCCAGCAAAGTTCAGCGTCTACAGCAGCTCGTGACTCATCATAGTGTCTACTACTACTCAGTGCCTACGTATCTCCAGCCAGTGCAGTTTTTTTTTGTGTTGCCCAGTTTAAAAAAATTTTTTTTTTCCCTTTCCCTTGTTGTTTTATTCCCAGTTCATCACCAGTTCTGTTTTCCCCAGTGATTTGTTACAGTAAAACTTACTCGTCCCAGTTCAAAGTTTCACTTAAGCTTGTTTTTAGCACGTTCGAGTAGTGCAGTAAATGTTTTGTTCTCCGTGTGCTGAAGCCGCAGTCAGTCAGCGCGCCCAGACACGCTTGCCAGTGTAAACAACCATACACCAGCTGTGGTTCACGCCGGGTACCCACGTCTAATATCTTATACCTCCACAGAGTTACTCCGGTCCTTCCTGTTCTTCCCAAGTCCTTTCTGATATTTTTTTTCTACGACATTGAAGCCCCATAGCAGTATACAAATGCTACGAGGCGTGTAGTGTCACTAGAACATCACTGAAAGTTCCAGCACCTGCCGTACCTTCGTCCACCTGCACTCAAAGTTAAGTAAACAGTGACTTACCTAGCATTTCCTAATATTTTGTGACATTATTTAACTGTCCTGCACCAATACAGTTAGTTACTGAAGCCATACTTCAGTAAATTGTTCAGTGTCATCAGTGCACATTTTGCCATTTACCTACAGCTTAAATTTTGTGAATTTATTTTTGCACTCCTACATTTTAAATTCCAGTTTTTTTCTATTCTGCTTCTTGCACCTCAGTTATTGATTTAAATTGTTCAGTGTTAACCATTTATACAATTTACCTCTCACATACAGTTTTCATGTAATTCCTGTGTGCTGTTATTTTTTTTTAGTTGCACCTGCAAGTTAGCCACAGATTGTTGACACCCCTGCACTGTTTTGTTTGTTAGTTTTTTTTTATAAGTGTAATCTTCAAGTACTTAAGTATTAGTATATTCTACCTGCAGTCATACAATCTGTGCCTAGCCCATTAAATTTTTTTTTTCTGTTCCCCCATTTATTTTGCTCTACATATATTCTATGTTTTATCAGTGAATATTCACCTATGTGCATTGCTTTTTGCTATTTTATATACCCAAGTCATTGAGTGTATTTTTGGGAACCTGCTTATTTACCATTAATTACCAAAATTCCTTGTGAAGTTAATTAATTTTGACCTTGAGATTGTGCAAATTTTTTTTTTCTTTTTGCCAGTGTACACCCTGCTAACACCAGTTAACCTTTGCCATATTCTTGAATTTAATAATTTGCATTTTTATTAATTTTATTTTGTGTGCAATATAGCAATTCTGGTCAGTGTATTTTTTTTTGTGTGATTTTTGGCACTATTCCATACTCTGATATCTTTTTTGTGCCAACTTCCCTTGTGCAAGTGAATTACCTTTTTTTTTGCGTTTCAATTTGCTACTGCTAGCACCCGCAATCTTTTTAAACTTGCAGCACAGTTTAGTGTTGTGTAGTACCTGATTTATTTTAATTTTGTGCAATTTTTGCTACCAGTGTTTACAGTTCAACTCCTTTTCATAAATTTTGTTGCCAGATTCCTGGTGAAATTATTGACTATCCTTAGCTTCATTTTGTGCACTTCCCTGTAGTACATTCACTTGCATACATCTCTTATTTTGTTTTCAGAGTGTATCACTATTTCCCTTTTTATTGTTGTTTTGCTCAAATTATTTCTATCACTAAGCAGTTTACCTAGTACTGTGGTGCTGAGTTCTCTTTGACTCTGTTTTGAATTGTAGCCAGTGCATACCATTTCTTGCTCTGACCTGTTTACCATCTTCGTGACCTACTTGCATTTCAACAATTGACGTCATGACTAAGACACGCAGTGGCCATGCCGTTACCCCAGATTCTGCTGGTGCCAGCAATGGTGCCTCAGCCAGCGTGAGCACGCGGCAGGGCATCGAAGCCCCAGCGACAGTTGGTCAACTTGTGGCTCAAGCCTCGACCACCAGTGGGCCGGCTCATCGTCCATACCTGACCCTTATTTTTGACGGTCGTGCAAATAGTTTAGAGCCATGGCTGCAGTCAGTCGAGGCGACTGTTCAGGCTCTATTTGATAGCCCAACAGATACACAGTACATTCGTGCTGCTGTTGCAGCAGTGGATCTCACCCAGGGTGATATAGGTGCCTTTGTGCAGCTCAAGCGCGTTTGTAAGATTCAGTCTTGGGGTGAACTTAAGGAGGAATTTAGGCGTTATTTTCGGCGTAGTCGCCAACGCCATTACATTGACATCGTTACCAGCGTCTTGGCCGAATGTCAATACCGGCACGAAAGCCCCCTGGCTTGCGTTTGCCGTTTCGAGCAAGCCGCCACGGACTTTACTGATGCCGTCAACTCCACTAAGTGGGCGGATGGTGATGGCCGTATGGCTATTAAAGACATCATCCCCATGCTGGCTGTCGGCATCATGCGGAGGGATTCCGCCCCTAACCTCTGGGCTGCCATTGATGCGCTAGGACTCGGCCCTCAGCACGACGTCCTGGGTGCATATGACGCCATCGACTCGCTCAAGCCGCCTTCCGAGCAAGGCAAGGTTTGCCGCTTTGCGGATGATCCCCTACCCATCCTTGCAGCGCCGTCCGCAGTGACCCCGCGGTCGCAGCCGGAAGTCACTTTTGCTGCTGCTGTCAGACAGCCAACCCACAAAGGTTCTAACCCCAGTCCCACTAATACGCGCCTAAGTAAAAATAGCGACCACAGTAACAACAGTCGGTCTTATACAAAAAGGCAGTCATCGACTTCCTGGACCAGGGCGAAACGTCACCAGCAGACACCACCCCCAACCTCACCCGCTAAGCGTGTAGTGACTTGTTTCAACTGTGGCAAACGAGGGCACTACCGATCTGAGTGTTACAAACTTAAGTCCCCGCAAAGTAACCGTCACAGTCCCCACGCTCAGTATCAAGGTAACCGTCACCGTCCCCATGCCCAGTCTCGCGAGGGAATCTGTGTTTACCACAATACTTCCAGTCATACCTCCCATGAGTGTAACAAGCTGCGAAGTATGCTGACAGCTGAGTGGAGCAAGCAGTCGTCGCGCAATGCACATGCTCGTAGAAGCCCTTCCACTAGTTCGGGGGAAGAGGCGCGTCCGCAAAACCAGCGAAAGACGTAGTAACCCTGTCGGAGTCGCTGTATTCCGTCCCTGTCCGCAATGCATTCGCCGCCCTGGGCAGTGATACGCTTGCCGACAGTGAGGAAACCGAGTGTCTTGACGTTGTTGCTGAGACTCTTACCGTACCTTCCAGGTCGAGCCTCGTCAACAAGTGTCGAGCCTCGAGCAGCTGTGACTCCGGGGATCTCGTCGGCCTGTCATGCCTTCATGTTCGGTATGACAACCCATGTGGACCGCTCATCGAGTCCACTGTCCACAATAAGCCTGTTCAGCTTTTCCTAGACACAGGTTCGGTGGTTAACATTGTCCGCTCCACCTTTTTCCGAGACATTGGCCTTCACGCGGCCATGTTGACAGAGCCATCTGCCATTCAGACCTTGAGAGGAGTCTCAGGTAAACCGCTGACGGTTCGCGGTCGCACAACGCTAGAATTTGTGGTCCAGGGTCACAAGCTGTCCGCAAAATTCTTAGTCGTAGATGGTATTGTTTTCCATGGTGACCTGCTCATAGGGTTCAAAACCATGGCAGATCTTAGGATCCGTTTAGATCCAGCTGAGTGGAAAGCGGAATTCAACGGAGTGGATGTGCCCTTCTGGGGCGTGCGCTTAGGATCCACTACGTGCTACTCCGTCTCAGAGTACGCACAGTGCCTAGAATCGTTGGAAACCGGTGGTTTCCATAGCACATTCTCCCCGGGGTCGGTCTCTCGTCCTGATCGACCTCGTAGTAGAGCTCGTTGCCCATCACCTCCTGGCCATCAGCGCGTAGTTACCAGTGAAACCCAGTCTGGGGACGCCCAGTCTAACCTTCACTCTAACTCTGACGCTGTTGTAGAGACCAGCAGTTGTCAAGCCGCAGTATCCCTGTCGGCAGGCGACTGTCTGACTCGTGTCATGGCATCAGCGAGCAGAGTTACTGCTTGTACAAAGTATGACGTCACTTTGTCAGCTAACTCGCTCACTCCTGTTACGGTGTACGTGAGCAGAGCTTTTGAAGGAGACCATGTGCTGGTTGACAACGACACATGCCGAGTCAAGGGCATCTCCCTTGAACCATCCTTGCACACAGTGCAACGTGGTAAGTTGCAAGTCCTTGTTGTCAACATGCATTGTCGAGAATTTCCCCTGCGGAAGAATACCTCACTTGTTGACCTTGTCAGATTCCCTCTCCCGGTGAGAGTGGAGGGTGAAGCCCCAGCTGACTTCCTTGTGAGTGCAGTTCTCCCAGGCGAGTCTGCTGCTGACTCTTCCAACACCCGGCCAGTGCAGGAAGATGATCTAGCTTTGACAGACTATCCTGAAGAGGTTCCAAAACTTCTCCAGGTTCTCAATCGTGCACGTTCTGCAGTTGCACTAGATGGTGAGTCAATGGGTTTGACCTCACTGATCTCTCACCGTATTCCACTTGACAAAGGTACTAAACCCATTTATGTACCTGCGTATCGCCTGCCACATGCGCAAAGAGTCTTCGCCGAAGAACTCATTACACGGATGCTCCGTGATGGAGTTATTGAGGAGTCCACTTCCCCGTGGAATGCTCCCCTTATTCTGGTTCCCAAGAAAGACGGAACCTGGCGCCCTGTTATCGATTACAGGAAACTGAATGCATGTACCATCCCAGACCGTTTTCCATTGCCAGTTCTGAACGACCTGTTGCAGAACATCGGCGATAATAAGGTCTTTTCAACTCTTGATCTTCTTCAAGGGTTCTGGCAGATCCCCCTCGATGATGAGAGTAGAGAGTTGACAGCTTTCTCTACTCCAACTGGTCATTACCAGTTCAGGAGGATGCCCTTCGGCTTGCGCGGAAGCCCAATCACGTTTAGTCGTTTGATGACGACAATTTTCCGTACCCTCCTAGGTGGCACGCTCATGGTCTACCTGGATGATCTCATAGTCATGTCACAAGATGTCCCGTCACATCTTGAGAAACTTGACAGGGTATTGGACAGGCTAGCTCAGGCAAATCTTAAGGTAAAGCTCTCCAAATGTCATTTCCTCCGGAAGGAAATAAAATTTCTGGGTCACGTAGTAACTCAGAATGGCATAAAGACGGACGAGTCTAAAATCTCGGCCGTGCAGAAATTCCCCAGACCCATGACGGCGGATGCAGTCCGGTCCTTCATAGGCCTGGCGGGTTTCTACCGCACCTTTATCGCAGGTTTCTCCACCATTGCTGCACCCCTGACACGCTTACTCAAGAAGGATGCCCCTTTTGAGTGGACGTGCGATCAGGAACGAGCTTTTGTCATTCTTAAGAACAAGTTAACATCAGCCCCAACCCTTAGATTCCCTGATTTCACCAAGGCATTTACCTTGACGACTGATGCCAGCAAAGTTGGCATCGGTGCAGTCTTGTCACAAGAATCTAATGGGAAGCAACAGCCTATTGCCTATGCTAGCCGTGTTCTTACTAAAGCGGAAGTCAATTATTCAGTGACAGAGCTAGAAGCTTTAGCCATTGTATGGGCCCTGAGTCATTTTCGGGATATCATCTATCATTATCCTATCAAGATTTATACAGATCATTTACCCTTATTGGCCCTTTTTGCAAATAAGAACCTCTCGGGAAAGCATGCTCGGTGGTCGCTCACGTTCAATGACTACAACCCTGAAATTTGCTATGTCCCAGGTAAGCAAAATGTTGTAGCTGACGCCCTGTCGAGACATATAGCATTCGTGAGTGTCGGCAATTCGTTCTCTGTTGAGGATCTCGAGAGAGCCCAACGACAGGACCCTGTGTGGTCTCCAGTCCTTCGTTTCCTTACCAAGGAGGACGTTGACTTACAGGTCAAGTCTCCCGTTCCACTGAAGGATTTAGTGGTCAACCAAGGAGTACTGTGCCGTGTTGCACAGCTGGTGGACCCCGGCAGAACCGTATACCAACTGGTGATACCAGAGTCCATGATACCAGCTACTCTTAGGTTGATCCACAATGTCCCAGGTGTAGCGCACCCCGGGAAGGACCGCAGTATCAAACAGGCACGAATGAAATATTTCTGGCCTAAGATGGCATCGGACATTGCCAAGCATGTACACCAGTGTGTTGTCTGCCTACAGCACAAGGGTACCATTACAGGTCCTAACCCCATTCTAAAGTATCCCATTACAAAGGAGCCCTGGGAGAGAACTTCTGTCGACCTGTTGACGAACTTCTCGACCTCGGAGAAGGGAAATAAGCACCTGCTTGTAATGGTAGATAACTTGACGCGGTACAGTGAATTAGTACCCATTCCTGATAAAACCGCTGAAACGGTCGCTAGTGCTTTCCGTGAGCATGTTGTTCTTCGTCATACTTGCCCACGTGTCCTTCTGTCAGACAATGGGTCTGAGTTTATAAATGGCATAATGCAGGATCTTTGCTCCAGATTCAACATTCATCAAGCGCCAGTAGCTCCACGCCACCCTGCGAGTAATGGTCTTGCTGAACGTACAAATCGCAAAGTCCTGGAGGTGCTCAGAGTAACCGTTAACCCAAGTTGTACTACATGGGATGAGGCTATCCCAGATGTTCAGTGTACATTAAATTCCTCCCTCAACAGCTCGATCGGTGAGACACCTCATTTTGCTTTGTATGGCTATGACAAGCGCTTACCATATGAAATTCTGTTTACTCCACCTAGACCTACTTACGATACTGATAACCCCAGTGTAGTAAAGATGAGGACAACGCAGCTTGTCTTCCAGCGGGTACGAGAGAACCTTATGAAAGCTACTGATAGGTTCACGTCAGAGCGCAATGCCCGCGCCAAGGAAAGCAAAGTGGAACCAGGTTGCAAAGTTATGTTGCTCAACCCAGTGCAGACCCCAGGTATGCACAAACTTGTCCCAAAGTTTGTGGGTCCTTACCGTGTCCTACGACAGCTCCGTGGCAATAAGTTCGAGGTGAGGGAGATTGCTACGGGAGCTATCAAGGAAGCCCACCTTGATCACATGAAGTATGTGGACCATATGCAGGCCGAAGTAGAGCTGGAGGCGCGTGCGTTGCAACGCCACGATCAGACTAATGTTAGGGACAAACCGTCTACCCCTTCTCCCACTACTGCTGGTACGGAAGACGGCCCAGTAAGGCTCCATACTTATGGCCTGCGACCCAGGACAACAGTACATTTCTGTGACATTGACGTACCTACTGACTTGTCCGACTCCTACGCTAGTTATGCTAATTGTTTGCTTGCAGAAATGGGTATAAATGCACACACATTGTATAGCTAGGCGATAATAGAGTCAGGGTGGACAACATCATGTAATTATGTAAATACTTTTAGAAGGGTACCCAGAGTGTAATGAATTCCATGGATATAGTATTATTGTATGTATGTGCACCAGTGTTTTTTTAACTAAAGGAAAAAGCCTGTATTACGGTCAGGGCAGTGCTGCCCTCTGAGTTACATGTCACACCTTAGGAAATGCTACTGTCAGTCATTGTTTGCAGATGTGAGCGTGCAACAACGTTAGTAGACGAGTGGTCAACTGATGTTCAGCCCTGCGGACAACCTGTATATAGAAGATTTTAGTTCCAGTGCTGACGTCTCCCGGCTCTCTACTCGATGAAACAGCGCGGGCAAACCAGTTTTCTCTTCCCCTGGATGGGAGAGTTTTTTTTTTGCCTGTTGCATTTTTTTGTCCATTTTTTTTATTTACCAGTGAGCGAAAGCCAGTCCCTCTCTGGGGTAGCTAGTGTAATTCCTTTATACCTATGGGCCCACCAGTATTGTCGCGTCGGGACGACGCGAGGTGCGTGGCCGAGCAAATGTAGACAGCCTGTACTGGCAGAGCACACAGCCTAGCCGTCTGCTCTGACTAGTTCATATTTCGCGGCATTCAGTGCTGCCCTCTGTAGGCCTACCTAGGTCGGTGGGACACACAGTCCACCCTCTCTCACTCCCGCTTCGACCGACTTGAGGTACACAGGTACTCCCCCTCCACGGACTGGCTTGCGGTCACTTCCTCACACTGCCCGTTGTGTACTCACTCCTACCCGATTAAAGCCAATCTAGTCCACGGCCGTATCATTGCTACCTACGCTACCTTCATCGGCACTAAACCGCTGTTCAACAGTAAGAACAGCAATAACAATAAGAGGCAGCAACACACAGTCAATAAGAGGCAGCAACACAGTCAATAAGAGGCAGCAACACAGTCAATAAGAGGCAGCAACACAGTCAATAAGAGGCAGCAACACACAGTCAATAAGAGGCAGTAACACACAGTCAATAAGAGGCAGCAACACACAGTCAATGAGAGGCAGCAACACAGTCAATAAGAGGGAGCAACACACAGTCAATAAGAGGCAGCAACACACAGTCAATAAGAGGCAGTAACACACAGTCAATAAGAGGCAGTAACACACAGTCAATAAGAGGCAGCAACACACAGTCAATAAGAGGCAGTAACACACAGTCAATAAGAGGCAGCAACACACAGTCAATGAGAGGCAGCAACACAGTCAATAAGAGGCAGCAACACACAGTCAATAAGAGGCAGCAACACACAGTCAATAAGAGGCAGCAACACAGTCAATAAGAGGCAGCAACACAGTCAATAAGAGGCAGCAACACACAGTCAATAAGAGGCAGCAACACACAGTCAATAAGAGGCAGCAACACACAGTCAATGAGAGGCAGCAACACAGTCAATGAGAGGCAGCAACACACAGTCAATAAGAGGCAGCAACACACAGTCAATAAGAGGCAGCAGCACACAGTCAATAAGAGGCAGCAACACACAGTCAATGAGAGGCAGCAGCACAGAGTCGATAAGAGGCAGCAACACACAGTCAATAAGAGGCAGTAACACACAGTCAATAAGAGGCAGCAACACACAGTCAATAAGAGGCAGTAACACAGTCAATAAGAGGCAGCAACACACAGTCAATAAGAGGCAGCAACACACAGTCAATAAGAGGCAGCAACACACAGTCAATAAGAGGCAGTAACACAGTCAATAAGAGGCAGCAACACACAGTCAATAAGAGGCAGCAACACACAGTCAATAAGAGGCAGTAACACAGTCAATAAGAGGCAGCAACACACAGTCAATAAGAGGCAGTAACACACAGTCAATCAGAGGCAGCAACACACAGTCAATAAGAGGCAGTAACACACAGTCAATAAGAGGCAGCAACACACAGTCAATAAGAGGCAGTAACACAGTCAATAAGAGGCAGCAACACACAGTCAATAAGAGGCAGCAACACACAGTCAATAAGAGGCAGCAACACACAGTCAATAAGAGGCAGTAACACACAGTCAATAAGAGGCAGCAACACACAGTCAATAAAGAGGCAGCAACACACAGTCAATAAAGAGGCAGCAACACACAGTCAATAAAGAGGCAGTAACACACAGTCAATAAAGAGGCAGCAACACACAGTCAATAAGAGGCAGCAACACACAGTCAATAAAGAGGCAGCAACACACAGTCAATAAAGAGGCAGCAACACACAGTCAATAAAGAGGCAGCAACACACAGTCAATAAGAGGCAGCAACACACAGTCATTAAGAGGCAGCAACACACAGTCAATAAAGAGGCAGTAACACACAGTCAATAAGAGGCAGCAACACACAGTCAATAAGAGGCAGCAACACACAGTCAATGAGAGGCAGCAACACACAGTCATTAAGAGGCAGCAACACACAGTCATTAAGAGGCAGCAACACACAGTCAATAAGAGGCAGCAACACACAGTCAATGAGAGGCAGCAACACACAGTCAATAAGAGGCAGCAACACACAGTCAATAAGAGGCAGCAACACAGTGTTACACCTAGTGTTTATCCATACAACGGAGAAAATTTTCACCATAACCTACTTAAACCCGCTGGTAAAAAGTGATCATGTTCTATTTGAAATAATATATGTATTAAAATATGACTTAGGATATTTACAATGCTTTACAACAGTATTTTCAAGAAATTAACTGGAAGAATAAATTACAATGGACAGATATGAATAATCTGTAAAAAATTGTTATGTGGTGCATATGAAAATTAATTTAAATAGTTTATCCGAAATAATGGAAGGTTTAGGAGAGCTAAGAAAAAAAAGGCCTTGTAATCAATACAGGAAGCGAGCCTATCAGGAAACTTGTAAAAAATTCACCGACGTTAGAAATGAATATACAAATGTAGGGAGAGAGAAAGATAGAAATTTTTGAAAAGAAAATAATAGACAAGAGCAAGGTAGAACCAAACCTTTTATTTAAATTTGTGAAGTAAGGAAGACTAAATGTTAAAGAGAAAATACAAAGAATAAATGACGACGACAAAATAACTGAGGAAGAGGAGGAAATGTGTAAAGTATTGAAGAGAAAGTTGGAGTGTGTGTTTACAAATGAGATTTTCCATGTAAGAGATTTTAATCCCAGATAGATAGTTGAATTAGAGGATACTGAAACAACGAAAGAGGAAATGCATATATTGCTACACAATGCTGATTAAAAAAAAAGCTGTAAGACCAGACGGAATACCACCTTGGGTCTTACAAGAATGTGTAGATGAGTTATGTTATCCACACTGGAAATTTTTAGGATTCTTATACATGTGAATTAGCAGATATGCGTAAGATGGCATATTGTGTTTTTATTTAAAAATAAAAAAAGGTGACAGGGAAGACCTTTTAAACTAAAGGCCGATTTCTTTGCAAATGTTGCTGTAAAATTATTGGGAAAAACCATTAGAGAAAATTGGATTCAATACTTATAGAATAATAACACACTAACTGGTAAACAATTTGGTTTCCGGCACGCACAATAATGTATATGAAATTTGTCAAGTTATTATGACAGAGTTATGGAAATTGTTCAAGAAAGAAATAGATGGGAAGATTGTATTTATGTAGACGTTAAGAAACCTTTTAACAGAATTCCCCATAAAAGACTAATTTGTAAACTGCAAATTATATGAGGAATTAAAGGCAAATTATTACAATGGATGAGAGACTTTCTGTGTGAGAGGAAAATGTGAGAAAGAAAAATATCTGGATGGGAGGATGTTACAAGTGGGGTGCCACAAGAGTTTCCACTTGCCCAATAATGTTTATAACTTAAATAAATGATTTACCAGTAGGAATAAGAAAAATATAAGAATGTGTTTACAGATGATGCAAAATTGTAAAATAAAATTAATAGTAAAAATGACTATACATATTTACAAGAGGATCTGGATACACTGAGCAAATGGAATGATAGATGGACGATAAAATTTAATGTTGATAAATACCATGTAATAGAAATAGGAGAAAGTGAAATCAGGTCACATGAAAAATATAGACTGAGACAAAATAAAGAAGGTTATAGGTAGATAAAGTGATCTAGAAGTTATTATTAACAAATAGTTGTTACTGGAATATCATGTGAATGAAACTGAGAAAATGACGAATTATAAAATAACTGTCAAATATATGTATGGTGAAATGTTAAGTTGTTTGTAACTTATATTAGAACAAAACTGAAATATGAAGAAATGAGTAATTACGTACACGGGACCAAGAGCTGTGAATCGACCCCTGCAACCCCCCAAGATGAGAACACACTCAGATATATACATCTCTCGGTGTATATACACCGAGATACACCTGTTAGTGAATATTGTCTGATGTTCCTTACCTTGTTAGAAAGATTCCCTTTAAACCACACTTGGTTCTGAAAGGCATTCCCCTTTAATACCCACACCATGGCTGGGGCCACAACCAGTCCCCCACCGCCACACAGTCACCCCCCTACCCCCAACTATCATCATCTTACGCCCTTCTTCAGTCCCCTCCTTCTCACCACAAACCCCCTTCATTCCCTCCCCCCACCCCCTTTCCACTCTCACCCTTCCCTTTACCTCTCCCTCTCCCTCCCCAACGCCCATCCCCTCCACATTCCTGAATCCCCTTTCTACCGAACTCTCACCCTCCGCCCAAGCTTTGTCATAAGGGAATCTAGTAACATCAACTCTGCTGGAAGGAAACCTCTCAGGCTGCCGTAGCTGATGAACATTTAACAGAACACTTGACGATATCCTGATTGCCCTAATGAAGCCTCCCAGCTCAGAGTCAGAAAGAATAAGAAGACACAATACCGTGACTGGAACAATACACAAACAATATCATAAAGGAGGAGTTTACGACGATGTTTCGGTCCGACTTGGACCATTTACAATTATCATACATAGTGTAAATTACTTAGGATAACTCAAAAAAAAATAATTCACGACTCTGTATGCAATACATCTTTTGTGATGGAATATGACAGGGAAACACAGCTAGCTTTTGCTCCCACTGTGTAACTGTCACACCGAATAGGGTAACGGCACACTGCTCATGTATTAATTTTGCTAAATATAAAAAAGGAAACCTCCTGAACCTACTGTAGTTTCTGAACCCTGAGTGAATGCAAGATGATATTATCACGGCACTGCTGAAGGCTCCATGCTCAGGCTGACACATTTCATTACCTCGTGTATGAAACTCATCCTGTGTGATGGTACGTGGCAGTGAAAGACAACTTAATGTTATTATATCCTCCCTCTTCCATGTAACTATCGCACAAGATAGTCTAGCCACTCACAGAGTGTTCCCACTATGTAACTATCATACAGAATAGTCTAGACATTGCAAGTGTTCCCACCTTGTAACTACCATGCAGAAAAGTCTAGATACACTGCAAGTGTTCCCACCTTGTAACTACCATGCAGAAAAGTCTAGATACACTGCAAGTGTTCCCACCTTGTAACTATCATGCAGAAAAGTCTAGATACACTGCAAGTGTTCCCACCTTGTAACTACCATGCAGAAAAGTCTAGATACACTGCAAGTGTTCCCACCTTGTAACTATCATGCAGAAAAGTCTAGATACACTGCAAGTGTTCCCACCTTGTAACTACCATGCAGAAAAGTCTAGATACACTGCAAGTGTTCCCACCTTGTAACTATCATGCAGAAAAGTCTAGATACACTGCAAGTGTTCCCACCTTGTAACTATCATGCAGAAAAGTCTAGATACACTGCAAGTGTTCCCACCTTGTAACTATCATGCAGATATACTTAAAACATAATCACTTCTGCACCAACCCCCACATCACCACAATCTCACTTCCATCGACCCCCACCTGCCCACCACCCTTACCCCACCAGCGACTTACCTCCCACACACCGTTACCATACTAGAGAAGCCACACGTAGGCACTGTGGCAGTGCTGCCAAAACTAACTGGACCATTATTCTTGTCACGCGTCTGTCTCATGCAATGAAGGTGGATATTACATTGTGTGGCTGAAGGATAGTTGAAGACTTTTCTGGTATCAATGCCACAGTGGCCCGGTCACAGACCAGGCCGAGTAGGGTAATGGAGGCTAAGACCTTCGGTATCTTTAAAGAGACCGGACACATATATGAATGACAAGAGCTGGGTTTGATTAGTACCTGAGGTACTGAAGCAAATTCTTGAATAGCTTTGGAAAAAGGCTGGACAAATACATGGGTGGTTCTGACAAGGACCTGCCTTGTTGCAGTGTTGCAGAGTTCCTCCATGCTTATGGTCTTATTCTATCTCTCTTTTTCTTTAAGTAATCCTCTTTAGACATTATTATCTGTAGTTCTGCAGTGGAGGCCACTAACTGTGCCTCCAGTCCAACGAAGCTCCGAGGTGGTGGAATATTTTTGTCATTTCTTGCCATTTTATCTGCTTCCTGTCGCTAAAGAGAAAAAATCTGGGCTTTGAATGATCGTAAATGCCATTGGTTTGTCGGGTGCTTACTTCTCGTTGAAACTGTATATAGGGCAGTTTCTGTTATAGCAATGTTTATGGCATTGTTTTTCGTGTACAGACGTATAATATATTTCAGGATGAAAAAGTTTGCAGGAGGTAGAAAGACGGGTTGTGCCTTCGGTCAGGCGAATCCAGACATTGAGTGATTCGTGGGAGCTGGGTTACCAGCTGGTGCAGTTTCTGTGCCTGTACCAGCACCATCATCAGTGCCGGCACCAGCAGAGCCAACATCATCATCATCTCCTGAGGTGTTCTCCACCTGCGTTTCTTTTTCATTGTGTCTCTCTACGTTTGTATTCCTGTAACACCAGTGTTACTATGTTGCCTTTGTGTTTCCTTTTTTTTTACCCGTTTTGTTTTTTGTGTTTCTGACGCGCCATCTACCGTAGTACTCTCTCTCTCTCTCTCTCTCTCTCTCTCTCTCTCTCTCTTCATACATCACATCTTATGATGTATGAAGCTGTGTCTGTTGTCTTCAAAGCTATTTTGTTCCTGTTAAGAAAGAAGTGTTCCAGCAGTGTTAATCCCTGACTTACCTGGAGTTGTAATGCGATTTTCATCCTCATAGTACCACATGGCTAGCTGTCCCACGACAACACAAAAGAAGGAGAGATGCTGACGTTTGTAAGGTCATGGAGACAAAGAACAGATTCAGTGGAGAGCTTTGCTAAGTGAAGATGTATCTTACCTGTGGAAGCTGAGGGTGAGCTCCTATATATTGTAAGTGGTTATATTTTATTGCGTGTAGTGATCCATTGTCTTATCATACAATGTAAACTCAAGCTCCATCAGTATTAACAGTGATTTTCTAGAATCAGTGTATTGACGAGTATTATTAAAGTGTAACTCCATGTTTATATAGTAAATATTAGATTTGTTATGTTTCTTTACTTTAGCTCATGACTGACCTGGTATTAATAATTATTTAAAGTGGTAGACCACTTAAGTGATATGTTAAGTAATTGAAACACCAGTTATGGTGTATAGTATAATACTGGGGTATCCTGAGAAGGGTTCGGATCCTTGGGTATTTATCCGTGTACGTACTATGACTAAGTGTTCCTAAGTGGATGAGTACTCTTAACAAGTATTCAGTGTTTGATTAACTGTGCCTTAAGAAGTGATTGAATAAACACAGAACAAGAACAACAAGAGAAAACTCCTATACATAGCACATTATGGATGGTCCATTACTGTTGCCGGCGTTTTCTAACATATATGAAATTTTATCAGGAGACGAACGAATGGCTTCCCGCAGGGAGCCTGGGAAAGTGTGGTCCCTGACCACGCTTTCCCAGGCTTCCTGGGGAGCCCTGGGGTCCCAACGGGGATCAACCAAGTCCTTATCTAGAGCCCCTCTGGTTAACTTCAATAATCTCCCTCGAATTTACCCTGGCTACCAACAGTAGGGAGTCTTCTCCACTCTCAGAGGGAGTCATACTCGCTGCGAGTAGTCAATCACTACCTTGATCATCAATTATTAGTTATCTATCATTTCGCCAATATCTAAGGAATCTTCCATGTCCCTGTTCAACCACACTCCACCAATAACAGGTTTCCCCACCATTTCTCCATACGGGGTCTCCACCATCTATGATTATGACTTAACAACGAGTTTTCCTCGGCCACTCCCCAACATTTTCCACAACCTCCACGGTCTCCCCAACATTTTCCCCAACCTCCACAGTCTCTCCAACATTCATCAACGGACTATCAAAATCATCGTCAATATTCAGGCTACATTTGATGACCAAACAACTTGTTTTAGATCGTTTAATTGAACGTAATGGCCGATAAATTATTTTGGTGTGTGTGTGTGTGTGTGTGTGTGTGTGTGTGTGTGTGTGTGTGTGTGTGTGTGTGTGTGTGTGTGTGTGTGTGTGTGTGTGTGTGTGTGTGCCCTCTTGTTCCCATTTCACATTTCTGTAACATATTGTCCCTGTTCACCTTATCAATTCCTTTCAGTATCTTGCACGTCGTTACCATATATTCCCCTAGTTCTCCTGTCCTCCAGTGTAACCAGGTTGAGCTCCCTTAACTTCACCTCACAAGGCATACCCCTTTAACTCCAGTACTAGTCTTGTTGTAAACCTTTGCACGTTCTCCAATTTCTTGATGTGCTTGATCAAATGTGGGTTCCATACTGGGACGCACTCCAATATGAACCTGTACTCCGTCTGCGGTCTTCTTTGTCCTTCCCCAAGCCTCATAACTTTGCATTTGGTGGGGTTAAGCTCCAGGAGCCACTTATCAGGCCACGCCTGTAGCCTGTCCAGATTCCTTTGTAAGATTTCCTGGTCATCGTCCGCTTGTATTCACCTCGCGTCGTCGGCTTTCTTCCTTCCTGTCAGGTATTACCTGATCGATTACAGTGCTTTTCCTGTTATTCCTGCCTGCTCCTCTAGCTTTTGTACCAGTCTCTTGTGCAGTGTGTACTCACCTAATTGTACTCACCTAATTGTAGTTGCAGGGGTCGAGACTCAGCTTCTGGCCCCGCCTCTTCACTGACCGCTACTGGATCCTCCCTCTCCCTGCTCCAAGAGCTTTATCATACCTCGTCTTAAAACTATGTATGGTTCCTGCCTCCACTACATCGCTTGCCAGACTATTCCACTTCCTAACAACTCTGTGGCTGAAGAAATACTTTCTAACATCCCACTGACTCATCTGAGTCTTCAGCTTCTAATTGTGACCCCTTGTTTCTGTGTCCCATCTTTGGAACATCCTGTCTCTGCCCACCTTGTCTATTCCACGCAGTATTTTGTATGTCGTTATCATGTCTCCCCTGACTCTCCTGTCCTCCAGTGTCGTCAGGCCGATTTCCCTTAACCTTTCTTCGTAGGACATTCCTCTTAGCTCTGGAACTAGCCTTGTTGCAAACCTTTGCACTTTCTCTAATTTTTTGACGTGTTTGACCAAGTGTGGGTTCCAAACTGGTGCTGCATACTCCAGTATGGGCCTGACGTACACAGTGTATAAAGTCTTGAACGATTCCTTACGGAGGTACCGGAACGCTATTCTCAGGTTTGCCAGGCGCCAACATACCGCAGTGCGTGTGTGTATGTGTGTGTTCACCTACATTTGTTTGCAGGGGTCGAGTCATAGCTCCTGGCCCCGCCTCTTCGCTGGTCGCTACTAGGTCCACACTTTCTCTGCTCCATGAGTTTTATCGAACATAAATGTGTGTATGTGTGTATGCGTGCGTGTGTGTGTGTGTGTGTGTGTGTGTGTGTGTGTGTGTGTGTGTGTGTGTGTGTGTGTAGAGGCCTCCAGCACCATAAGGGCTACCAAGGTATGCAGTTCCTGAGAACGTTACTAGCTATTAGAATCAGACACAAGAGAACCCCCGAGAACTGCTCAGGATCTTACATACCAGACACCTGGAGCTATGACTCTACCCCTTACAGCCACATATAGGTGAGGACATACACAGACACACATGAACACACACACACACACACACACACACACACACACACACACACACACACAACCAGGAGCTCTGACTCGACCGCTGCAACCACACATATACGTGAGTATAGGTTAGTACGAGTACAACTTTCAAATTTAACCCACTATCAGAGTATCGACCAAGATGATACCGGTTTACTCCAATACCTGCTGTCTGATGACTCGCAGCCTCCAACACATCCTTATTATTATTATTATTATTATTATTATTATTATTATTATTAAACATAAATGCAAAAACTGCGTCTATAACCTAATTCTGCCACTGTAATTCTGATGTAGTGGCGTAAGTCTGTGTTCATGTGTGCCTATGTTTACCCGATGTTTTTCTCAATGTTTACGTGTATGTCAATGTTTATGTTCATTAGTGTTTATGTTTCTCTGTTAATAATGTTGACGTTCATGTCTATCAACGATTATGTCTGTGTCAACGTTCATGTCTGCCAACATTTTGCTATGGTGGTCACTTCGTGAATGATGATGATGACTGATGATGATGGTGTTGATGGTGGTAATGATGGAGGCCATGACGAGGATAATAATAATGATGATGATAATGATGATGATGCTGACGATGATAGCGATAGTGGTGTTCGTGGAGAAGGTGACAGCAATGACGACAAAGCCGATGCAACACGATACAGATACGACCCCTCACGATACCCTTCACGAGGCAATTACTGCGCGCACCCGGTCTCTTAACAAGGTAAACATGACCTCTGTGTCCAAGGGGTAATTTTTGCGTGGGCTTCCCGACAAGGCACTTCCTTTCTCCCCCCCTTCCCTTACCTTCCCTATCCCTTCCTCCCCTGATCTCACACACAACGTCATTATTACGGTAATGCAACTGAGGTGAATATATATATATATATATATATATATATATATATATATATATATATATATATATATATATATATATATATATATATATATATATATATATATATACTTCGTTGGTAAAACAGTATTTTTTGAGGTTTATTCAAGAACGTATTATATGTTCTTTGTAAACTTGGTGTATTTGTCGTTGTATGTGCTCGTAAAGATGTGTATTCTCATTGTAATTACACCCAAGTTTGTATATAAATAAAAGATACGCATCTCTCGATGTGTATACTCAGAGATGTGCCTCTGTGTATGTGCACCGAGATGTGAATCTGTGCATGTACAATGAAGTGTGCATGTGTGTATATACCCCTAGCGTTTGTATGTCTCGGTGCATATACACTGAGAGGTGTATATACACCGAGATTACTTACTTTATTCCTTATTTTAGGACTCAAAGTATTCTTGATGGCAGAGTACAGGTGAACTACAGCCTTAAATGACCCCCCAATATCCACGCCTCACTCAGCCAGTGCGAAAGGTGACCTTTCTGCCTCTAGGCAATCCCATTGTCTGCCCTGCAACCCCCCACCCCAACCCAGCGGCTTGCTGCAACCCACCGCTAGTCGCCCACCACCAACGCCCGACCCACCCCCCCAACCCACTCGCCCACCACCAGCGGGGACCCACAAACTGACACCACCGCCAGTCTATAAGACAACAAAACAGAACTGGAACCGAGTGACTAAATAGCGGACCGTTAGCTAACAGAACGAACATACTAGAGGAAATACCTTCACATGTGCCTAGGGTATTGCAAGGCGCTTAGGTACACTGAAGTTACAGTTAGGGTTTGTGGGTAATCCTAAATCGTGATAGGACACAGACAAGATGCCATGTACGAATGCGTGTGGAACATGTGGAGAGGTCCAGGGATAAAAAAAAAAAACAAGAAAGGTTAGGTGTGACTTAAACATGTTTCAACACCACGTTTTCGGTGCAGGAGTATGGACCTGTGCTCCAATTCCCCGAATTAAGCACGCATGCCTTCCATCATCCCATAATAATTGTACAGGAGTAAACTCTGCTGTCATAAATAACATTAATGTGAAAAAAAAGATGCTTCTGGATTTGCAACAAGGATATGGGGGCCTTTGGAGAGGATTCAGGAAAGTACTAAGGAGGATACTAAAGAGAAGTAATCAGGAGGACAGAAAGCTTCACCCTGAGAGTCTACCTGGGATATATAAAACATGGGAGAGAGAGAAAACAAAAAAAGTTGCAGAAATCGGGTCAACAAAGCCAAGGGGTGACTCGCTGAGAGTTGGAATGTGAAAGAGAAGACCTTGATAACATTATTCAAAATATTCACATTCCAGTAGATGACTCTGATATGAATACAGGCTCACAGAATGTGGAACAGGTAACTGGAACATAGCTTCCCACTCCCTTCCCCTCCAAACACACAGTCTCCAGTCCTAGAGCTGATCCAGCTACAGACTTCACTAAAGATTTGGCTACAGACTCTGTCATACATATCATTATAGATTAAGTACCAGAGGAATCAGTTACAGTCACTGTAAACGATGGGTCTCCAACAAGGACGCAATGAAACAGGGATATCAAAAGAACAGGTGTATCGACACTACTCCCAGACAACCTATATATATGGTCCAACTGGAAAAATAACAAGGGAGTATGTCATTCCAAGACCTGTCACCCTAAAATGTACAATGACTCAATCAGTGAGAGATGTTGCTATGATGCAAACTGCCCGGAGTTCCATGTGAAATTACAACCGTACATGCAAAAATTATTTTTTTTAGTACCAGTCCGTCCTGGACCGGAAACAAAGCCAGTGGCTGGCTCACCAAATCCACAGATGTTGAACCCAACAAAAAAAAGGCCTCTCCAACACAGCGACACACAACAAAACATCATTCATTTTTGAAAATATTCAAGTTCTTAAACCGAGCAACAACAACGAAAAATACTGGTCATCAGCGGTCTCCTCACTGAGTTGAATGTTATGTTCGCTGCCTTTATGAAAGCCCACGTAATGGGGTACTTTGACAGTGCAATGTCTATTCCTGGGTATAATCTACTCGGATGCGACCGGAAAAAACAGATAAGAGGAAGGGTTGGTCTGTATGTTAGAGAGTCGCTCATATGCACAGCGTTACTCAATGTCACGAATGATGTGGTCGAAGCTCTGGTGGTTAAAACCAAAGACAAGAAGATAGGTAAAGAAGGTAGTGGGTAGACAAGAAGATAAGTAAGGAAGGTAGTGGGTAGACAAGAAGATAAGTAAGGAAGGTAGTGGGTAGACAAGAAGATAAGTAAGGAAGGTAGTGGGTAGACCAGCATATAAGGAAGGTAGTGGGTAGACAAGATAGGTAAGGAAGGTAGTGGGTAGACAAGATAGGTAAGGTAGTGGGTAGACAAGAAGATAGGTAAGGTAGTGGGTAGACAAGAAGATAGGTAAGGTAGTGGGTAGACAAGAAGATAGGTAAGGTGGTGGGCAGACAAAAAGATAGGTAAAGTAATGGGTGGACGAGAAGATAGGTAAGGTAGTGGGTAGACAAGAAGATAGGCAGGGAAGGTAGTAAGAAGAAGGGAAGAGAGAGGTGAACAAGATAGGGATAGAAAGAGGTGAGAAAGGCAGTAGGTAGACTGGAGGAACGGTAAGAAGGGTTGTGGGTTAGACATGGAAATTATCCTCCAGATATGTTAGAACAACCTGAAGACAATTCGGAGGAAAGTTGCTTTTGGCATAAGATGAAAACAGTGACTCGTAGCCTAATGACAGGGGCGAACGGCTAACAGCCGAAAAGACCCGGGTTCAATCCAGGGGATATTTGTGACGCCTAAGCACGTCTCCGTACACCTGCTGCCGTTGATCACCTAGCGGTAATTAGTAAGTCCCTGGGTGCCTAGCAGATTGTTGTGGATGACATCCTACGCAAAGACCTCAAAGGAAATCAACACATTGCTTGAATTTCTTCAATTATTTACATCTATGGACTTACGAGAATGTTATTAAAGTAAGAAAGAAAAAAAAACAGTATGTCAAAGAGAGAATGTTACTATAAATAGAAAATGGGAAATAAAACCCGCGACAACTACAAACGAGAGAAAAAACGAAGAATACGGTGAAAGAATAAAAGAAAAAACGGCATGAAGGGAAGCACAGACAAAGGCAGAGAAACATTCCCCCCCCAATAAAAAACGGCGGAGGTAAAAAAAAAGCAATAAAAGAGGGAGAGAAAGGAGAGGGGATTAGAGAGGAGGTAGAGGGAAGCAATGTTATTGCTGGGGGAAGAAGAGGCGCCTCCTGAAGGACACAAGTGACAACCTCAGACACACTACCATTGCCAACATGACACCTTGTTTATGTGGGAGAGGAAGGTACGAGGGAGGGAGAGAGAGAGAGAGAAAGGTGAATGGATGAAAGATGGGAGAAAGAGAAAGTGGAAGAAAAGGTGGCAGAGAGATATCCAAGGAAAAAGGAAGATGGGAAAGGTGTGAATAAATAGTGATAACTAAAGTGCGTAGAGACTTCAGGGACAGGGACAGACCCAACAAACTATCTGATGGATAATTTAGACTTCCTCTTACTCGAACAAACTTCAACCAGCAACACTTGATGTGGACGTCGACCAATACCTTACACAGAGGGAAACTGGAAACTTCTTGCAGTGTTTGACATTAAAAATTATGTGCACTTCCTACTGTAACCTCTGGCGCCTCTCTCCACCAAAGAGTGAGCTACGTGTAGGAACAGTCACTTGCAAATAGTTACTTGCTTATCTTGTCTCATAAAATCAAAAGGCTGTCTTTACGATAGAATGGTTCAATCCGCAATGGTTCCATCTTGGAACCATTCTGGACTGAAAATGAAGCCACTGGATACAAAGCCAGTGGCTGGCTCAGTAGGGCCACGGTTATTGAATCCAACAGTAAAAAGCCTCTCCAACACAGTGACAAACAACATTAGTTTTTAAAAACATTCAGGGTTTTAATCCGAGCAACAACAAAATACCGTCCATCTGTAAATGTGACATAAAACGCTACAGACATCTTCCTAATCTCTGATATAATTCTAACGCCAAATGACTTCGAAGAAACCACTGACTGCATGCCCATGTACTCCACCCCAGGCCCTTACTAGTGGAACTCGATATTCATCAAAAAGTGAGACACTCTTATCACATACCTTAAATATTCTATGGAGAAAAAGCCTAGGCACTGGTGTCATCCCGCAGTCATTAAAACCCATTGATAAAAACACTGCACAAGATGGATATGGAGTGCAAAATCAACTAGTCGTTTCAGTGGCAAAATCTAAATCATTAAGTTAATACTCGAGCTTATGAAGTGGATGTCTTAGTGATAAAATAGGCCTCCACAATATCAAGGAAGAAACATACAATAAATTTTGCCAGCAAGGCAGCCAAGAAACTATCAGCACTAAGGCATATCTCAAACTTACTCGATAGCAGAAGCTACAAAATTGTCTACGAGGCATAAGTGCACTGTCGCCTTGATTATGCGCCACTTTCATGGGTTGCCTGCCTCTCCTTCCTCCTCCTTCCCCCTTTCGTCGTCTTATCTGCGACTCCTGGACACTTCTGAGAATCGTGCAAGTTAACTTATCTCTCAAAATGGAGACAAACGGTGGAAAGTTGACAAGAAAGGAACTTTATCAAGAGGATTCCCTGGGTATTGACTGACGAAATCCTTTCCACAGGCGAAACGCCCCAATACCGTTCTTTGCAACTATTTTTTCCCCCAACTTATCTATCGCCTGGACCAGACCTGGATGGATGAAGCATTCACTCCAGCAGAGCCTTTAACACCTTAGAGACACGAGTGGCCTTACTGTTATGAACAAGGCCAATGTTTTCAGGGTTCTACACTAGGTTCTACTTCGAGGACAGCGAGAAGACAGCTTCTGCACCACATGACGGGAAGTAGACAACGACCACACTTTGGGTGTACCTTTCTCCAGAACTTCAATTCATGTGAAATTATTCATTCTTTGAATGACTCGAGTCTGAAACATGGTCACATAAAACTTAGTTTTTAACGAAGTAGAACCCAACTGGACAAAAAAAAAACTCTCTGGCCCACATCTGGTTCCAACTTCATCCTGTTCTCTACGTTTATATTTCACAATAAGATTAAAAACACATTAGAGAAGATCTGAAATGAGCTGAGGTAGGCAACACAGCTCTTAGCTTGTAAAAGATAGGTAGGAATTCTTACCCTAACCATGTAAAAAAAAAACCTCGTGTAAAAAAAGATGAAAGAAGGAAAGGTGGGAAAGAAAGAAAAGAAAGGAAAGGGAAAGTTACCTATAGTCGCTTTTGGAACCCCCTTCCCCTGCTGCCAGGTCCAAGCTGAGAGACAGAGAGGGAGATAAAAAAGAGAGCGACAGAGAGTGGAAGGGATGAAGGGAAGGAAAAGAGAAGGAACAGCAGACAGAAGTAAAGAAATTCTTTGATGATTTTCTTCA
>NC_091296.1:64444489-64454489 GCF_038502225.1 Cherax quadricarinatus
ATGTTTTACAAGGCTTTCCGAAGACGTCTTTAACTACCGAGTCATCAATGCTACAAACATCAGGGACCCACTACCACTATACGTCACTCAGTGGTCTAAGGCGTCTCTGAATTTTAGTAGGCATCCCGGGAGACGTACCGGGGGTTTGATCCACATGAAGCAGCAATAGCGACCATTACACACCCTAAGGTGATCATACAAGGTCCAATTACCAGAGAAAAGTTCCAATTACAATGTTTGGCAGCGTAATTACTAGTTGCCCAGGTGGCATTACATAGAGATCCAAATTGTGAGCAGCAAGCTATCAAGACAGTGACATACTGCAACAGTCAAGAGACAGCCGAGTACATCCTAAATAAGATCCTTGCTAAGTAAAACCACAAGAACACAGTTACACACACTGACTCGCAATCAAATAAAGTAAGAAAAGAATTTAAGAATCAGCCGAGGATAGCATTGTGTTCACACTCAACAAGGTACTGTATGAAGCCCTTCACCCATGTTGGCATGGGTGAACAACAAAAACATGTTTCACACACACACCTAGTAACTACCAGTGAAGAGGGGGGACAGGAGCTATGAATCGACCCCTGCAACCACAATTAGGCGAGCGCGGGTAAATATTAAACATAACAGGTAATGACTCAATAGTGATACACGTGAGGAGGTCACGCCTCCTAGTCAGCACCAGCCAGTTAGGGTTAGCATAGGAAAGTCGAGACTGACAGCTAGAACTTGTAAGATGGACCACCCACAAAACTGACATTTGTTACACGCACACAACCAGTGTATCGTATGCTATTCTTGGCATTTCTGCATAGAATAAGCTTATTTTATTAGGTAAAATATAAGAGTATCTTGTGCCCAAGATCAACACTATGAACACATTAATAGTTAATACAAATTCTATGTAATATACATATATTTTGTGTCGAATAGGCAAAATTGATCAATTAGCAAGAACTCTTAAAATTTAGGTCCTTTCTAAAATTTTCTCATACGTTTAAAGATATATTTTTTTCGTTTATGTTAATGTAAAAATTAAAAGTTTTGTACCAAAAGAACCTTAGAAAACTTACCTAATCATATAAGCTCAATTTAATTTAGCCTAATCCAACTAAATATATTTTAGATAAGTTTACAATAATTTAATAATAAACAAACACAGTGAAAGATATTTATTTCGTTAGGTTCAGAATGATTTTTACGAAATTATTGCATACACAAATTTTCACTTGCCTTATTCGGCAAGAAGAGCGTTGCTATTTAAGCCAAAATCGCAAGTTTTACCTATTCGGCACATCTATATATATATATATATATCAATATGTGTGTTTTATATCGCACCTTCAAAAGACCCAGGAGCTGGAAATCATGTTAGTCAAAATACACTGAGATAGACAACACTGGTATTCAGGTGATGCAAGTCTCTACTCTTGTGTCACATAAAAGCTTAAAAAAGTATAATTTGAAAGATTTAATAAAATTTGCAAAATTGGGACGTACAGTCCAGTAACTAACTCTTCCTTTGGGCAAAGTACGCCAACACCAAAAGTTTGGAGCCGGCCAGTAAGAACATTCTCCAGTAATCATAGCTATATAACCCTTGTGGTTTAGCGCTTCTTTTTTATAATAATAATGATCTAATAATCATAGATTTCCACTCTTAATTATTTTGTTAGATTGTCAAATTTGCATCTACACAAGCTGAAGCTATATTAAGTTTTCTCTTATTTGGGTTCATCAGAGTTTGCAAGTTTGAATCCGTCCAGAATAGGCATTGTGAAGTTATTTCATGGAGAAAATATCGCTCAATTTGCAAATTATAATATGACAAACTGGCACCTACACAAATAACAATCCAAACCTTCCTCTATGATGGGTCAGCAATGAAAATTTAAAGCAGAACAAAAAAAAAGTCATTCTTAAGCTACTGTACAGATAATTTGGAAGGGGAAAAAAATTATTCTCAATTCTCAGACAAGCAGTATAGGCGAGACAATTTAGGAGCTGTCATTACAGTGGAACAAGTTGTGTGGTCAGAGTGAACAGTTACGAGCAGTTCAAGGAGAATTTAGGTCTTTATCCACTCTGCTAATCAAAATAAATGGATTTCACCAGGGACGAGGCATGCAGTGCCTGGTCCACCTACAAAGCTTCCAGCAGGAAGGAATGAACGAGTGTAGGGGGGGGGGAGGCGAAGATGATTTGATGCTAATAAGGGGTACTTGATGCAAGGAAGTGGCTCTGACCTTAGATCAACTTTATTTTACTTTCATTTACCCCCTCCCGCAAGCTCTGTGGCCCCAACGAGTTTGATTGGCGTTTCCCCACACCAGGAATATAATCGCTCCCATGCGCTGAGAAACGCAAGACTTGGTGGTGAAGAGTCTTGAGAGATGGCCAAGAAATTGACCAGAGTGTATGTGGTCTATCAACTACCAGAGGGATCACCAAGGCTACATTCCATCCCACACACTAACAAACAAAATACTTCTTCAAACTGAGATCAGAATAAATTTCGTATACATAAACTGAAAGACACCTGTTGGCATCTGTATACTTTGAGATACACTTTTTAATGCATATACACAGAGATACACTTCTCGGTTTATGTACACAGATACACCTGAAGTATATGCACCGAAATACTTTTCTCCATGCATATACACTAAGAAATAAACATGATGTATATGCACTTACTTGAACAGTTGTTGCATATTCGATCAACAACTAGTGCACAAGTATTTGGTATCAGTAATCAAGTAACCACTGGTGTACACGTGGTTAAGCATCTGCTATCTAACCAGTGCTGTGTACACGTGTTAGCTTAGAGGAGCTTGGTTTTTCTTCCTGTTTAATATTGCGCTGTCAACTTGCCCTTATATACACATACACCTCAGACTGTATAAAACATTGTGAAACAAAGTAGACAAGAATAATTTACTCTTGTGAGTATTTCTCAAAGACTTAAATGAAATACACTGTACTAGTATAGAACTTGGGAAACTGCTAACGGACCTAACGATTTTTTTTTAACTTAGAAAACAACGAAATTAGTGTCGCTGAACTGCTGGGAAATATTTCAGAGAAGTAATTTGCAAAGTTTAGCAATACGTGAGAGGTAGTTTTACCAACTCAAAGTGCAAGTAAATATTGCTACCAACATCCTGCAGTTGCATAGACAAGAAAAGGGGTACAGCCAGGCTACAAAAAATATAAATGAGGAAGCGCACGCGTACGCACGCGCACGCACACGCGCACGCACACACGCACATGGCTCCCTGAAGGTCATCCTCATTCTCCAGACTTCTCCCAAAGGAAAACAGATAAGTGAACTTATGTAAATTTCACACATGACAATCTTTTTTTGTCCAAAACTAAGATGAGACAACCTAATTTAACAGTATTAAAATTTACTTGTGTATGCTACGTGGAATATAAAGTTGGTCTGTATATTTCAACACCCAGGTGGAGTTATCTTCAGATAGAAAATGTGAGCTGGGAGCATGTTTACATAGGGTAACCACTTCAGATGAGAGCACTCATACCAGGTTGAGCGTCAGCTATGGAGTGCAGGGGAGTGGAACCAATAACCAAAAATGTTTATATTAATAACCATTAATTTTTAAAGAGGTGGACCGGTAAGCCACCGGAAGGCCTCTGTCAGATCAAAGGCACCAGTGGCGGGTCATCATATGACTAAGACCCTCGTCAGGAAACACTTGTCCTGTTTCCTGACAAACCTTACCTAAGTGGAACCGACTCCCTGATAGCTTCATGGAGACGAAACAGCAGGTTGGACTAGTGTAATGTCAGAGGAGTATAAACTGCCCAACTAGGTCTACACAGTTTTGCCAGATCGCCTGATGTAATTTGAAACTACTCTGGCATTCTGATTCAAGTTTGGCGTTACATAATTTTTAGGGCGAATTTTTAAACATCTGACTTTCAATCGGCTCTGTGAGAGTGTCTTACAGAGCCGATTCTATGATCTTCCGTTTGTAGCTCTAGTCTATAGCTTTTCACACACACAACTCGGACTGCAGTAATATACGAAAAAATATAGGAATATGGAAAATTTTAAAACTAGAGAAATATTTTTGACCCTTATTGGTCCAGTGACCAGTTCACGTAGTGACTGGTCAGTCGCAGACATACTGGGAATGTGAAACGTACGGAACAGCTGTTAGCATATAGACATCTAGCAGAAAATACTAGGCCTAGCTAATTGATCCACCTCAAGCATCTAGCATGTTTGTAGTTCAGTAATTCGCTAGTAAGAATTCAAGACCATTATCCTGTACCATATTGAGTTTCGCTGACACTTTTGGGTTAATTGTTATAATTAGAACCTATAATTAGAACCATTTCATCGGATTAAATACCAACAGAATAAAATCTGAAGACTTTAATGAAAAGTTGTCTAGGTTTGATATCATTTACAGTGAAGCTTAAAACTAAAAATAAGGAAATAGGTTCCTACACATCACTTGGTGCTTAGCTTCTGTAACCTGTGATCGAGTATTAAAACATTTATACATTGAATGTGAAATGTACTTAGTACTTATGATTTTGTACAATACTCTTAAAGAGCATCATCCTGTACTTTACTGAATTGTACTCATAAGTACAAAAGTAAGTGTGTGTGTGTGTGTGTGTTCGGCTGTACTTTACTTATAACGTGACAGACAAAACAAGTCCTTAAATAAACTAACTTTATTCTAAGAGGCAATAAAACAACTTGAACAGTGAGACGACCAGTTCACCAAACTGCAAAATGCACAAAGTAGCCAAGCAGCACATCGTCAGGCAAGGGAGACTGATGTAGTCCAGCTGGGCTTGTGAGGTCTCTGGGGAGACCTAATTTAACCAATTATATGGTCACACCTTGCCTTGGCAAACGTCTGTAGCCACGCCCACGTCTGAGGTCTTTTGTTCTTGACGCCTTAGACCTAGGCGTCAGGTCGTACACGTGGTTGTGGAGGGTGCTTGGACCACCATAAAAGCCCAAGGAAGAGCATGATCAGGAGATTCGAGGGGAGCGGCTGCTGGGATGCAGAGCTCCTGAGCAGGGAGATTCGAGCAGAGCTGCTGCTGGGGTGCAAGGCTCGGGAGAAGGCTGCTGAAGTCTCTGGAGGAGACTGTTGGAGGCATTGGGCAGAGTACTGGCTTGGCGCAGTACTCGTGCTGTGTAGGTCTTGGGACCTGTGGCTTAGTTCCTGTAGTGAACTGTCCTCTGTGCTATATTGTAAGTTACATTCATTTTGGTCAAGTTGATTGTGTTCCCTGTCTCACTGCTTATGAGTACCACCCCATTTGTCTAACCACAATAATGTTCTCCTGTTCCCAAATATATTATTGTACAAGGACTTAATAATAAACTGTGTTTGAGTAGAATAGTAATATTCACTGCCCACCATTATTTATTCCTTTTTTCTTATATTTTATTATGTTTATATATGAGTGAAGAATGGGCGAGGCATATGTTAGTGAGTAGCGTAGAGTTAATGAGAGTGTGGTGGTAGTCACCACAGACTCTGTCATTACCTACCTACCTCCGCTAATCATCTCACTCCTACCACCTCGCCTGCCTCTCCCCTGCCTACATAATCCCTTACTCCCATATCCCCCACTTATATCCTATTCAATCATTCCCCCCCCCCCTACATGACAAGACATAGCGACCCTAACTGGGGTAAATAAAAAAAAATTACTGCGAGTTCAGCAACTTCCAAACCCCGTCTACGACAATGCATAGATACCAATCAGATTAAGGTAGTTCTAGAATTAGACCTGAAGCATAGTGAGGGTCACGACACAACCTCAGAAAATGTCAGACTCTAAATAATTTTCTACGAACAGAGTTGTATAGAATAACACGAGTCTTCCGGCTCACCAACGGAGACTTACTCTACCGGAAAACATAGTGTACATAACACGAGCAGGGGAGGACAGCGTTCTCCCAGAGCAGAGACTGGAGAGGTGTTGCCGCGAAGATATCCAGCCAGAGAGAAGAGGGAAGGAACGCCTCAGGAGCGATGTACACCTACCAACTTACCACACGTCCCAGCAAACAAGCGAGCAAGCAGTTTAACAGCGCTGGTAGCCAATTGAGTCTCTTTTAGTGAACACAGTGTAGTGTAGTTATTACATCCTACCTATAAAACGACGTTATTTTCGCTTTAGCTATTAACGAAAATAACAATTAGTAATATAATATTAGATGAAAGAAGAAACACAATAAAATTATTGCATTTCATTTGGAGTCGCTACACTAGCTTAGTGTTTATTGTATAACGTTTTTGCCCTAAACAGAATTATTTTAAGTTGACAGAGAATAAGGCACGTGTAAGCATTCAAAACATTGAAGACGTTTCACCACTAGTGGCTTTGTCAGTCTTGATTAGTAAAGCACCAGTGGCACCAGTGGCACCAGTGGCGCACATGTGTCTTACAGAGAATCTGAACATATTTACACCTTGTATTGAAAACAACCACAGTGGGAGGTGTTCCAATCAGCGCATCATCAGGAGCTTGCAATGTTGCAGAAATAGAGTAGGAAATCCAGGATGGTCTGTTCATGTGAATGGCTATCCCAAGGATGAATACACCTTGTATGTGTACACACACACACACACACACACACACACACACACACACACACACACACACACACACACACTAACACGGGAGACCGGGGTTCGATTTCCCTCCGTGGAGAACAATGTTTTCAGCACAGGTCTTCGAACATGAGGAAGGAGAAGCACTGCCGCAGGGCTACTGGCCCATGTTAGGCATGTCCAAGTCACACCCACTTCAGACAGAAGGGGAGGGGGCTCTTAGACTGTCTAGTAAACAAAAGTCACAACAGTGGAAACACTGCTATTATTATTAAGGAGAGGTATGATAAAGCTCATGGTGCAGGGAGAGTGACCCAGTAGCGGCCAGTGAAGACGAGGGGCTAGGAGCTTGGACTCGACCCCTGCAACCACAATTAGGTGAGTACAATTAGGTGAGTACACAAACTCATACACACACACACACACACACACACACACACACACACACACACACACACACGCTGAGACAATAACAGACACAATCTTCCCAACAGGATATCAGATCCTGAGGAAAGATAGAAGGAGTAGAGGGGGAGGAGGGGTTGCACTGCTCATAAAACACCAATGGGGATTTGAGGAAATGGAAGGCATGGACATGATTGGAGAAAGAGACTACATTGTAGGTACAATTTCAGTCCGGAGAACATAAAGTAGTCATTGGAGTGATGTATAACCCACCACAGAACTGCAGGAGGCCAAGAGAGGAGTACGAAGAAAACAACAGGGTGATGGTGGACACACTGGCTGAGGTGGCAAGAAGAGCTCACTCGAGCAGAGCAAAGTTACTGGTAATGGGCGATTTCAACCACAGGGAGATCGACTGGGAAAACCTGGAGCCACATGGGGGTCCCGAAACATGGAGAGCCAAGATGATGGATGTGGTACTTGAAAACCTCATGCATCAACATGTCAGGGACACAACCAGAGAGAGAGGGGAGGATGAGCCAGCAAGACTGGATCTTGTGTTCACCCTGAGCAGTTCAGACATTGAGGACATCACTTACGAGAGGCCCCTTGGAGCTAGCGATCATGTGGTTCTGAGTTTTGACTATATAGTAGAGTTACAAGTGGAGAAGGTAACAGGAACTGAAGGGGACAGGCCAAACTATAAAAGGGGGGACTACACAAGTATGAGAAACTTCCTGCAGGAGGTTCAGTGGGACAGAGAAATGGTAGGAAAATCAGTAAACGAGATGATGGAATATGTGGCAACAAAGTGCAAGGAGGCAGAGGAAAGTTTTGTTCCCAAGGGAAACAGAAATAATAGGAAGACCAAAACGAGTCCTTGGTTTACCCGAAGGTGTAGGGAGGCAAAAACTAAGTGCAACAGAGAATGGAAAAGGTACAGGAGGCATAGGACCCAGGAAAACAAGGAGATTAGTAGAAGAGCCATAAACGAGTATGCGCAGATAAGGAGGGAGGCCCAGCGACAGTATGAAAACGACATAGCATCGAAAGTCAAATCTGACCCGAAACTGCTGTATAGCCACATTAGGAGGAAGACAACAGTCAAGGACCAGGTGATAAGGCTGAGGAAAGAAGGTGGAGAACTCACAAGAAACGATCAAAAGGTATGCGAGGAGCTCAACACGAGATTTAAGGAAGTATTTACAGTAGAGACAGGAAGGACTCTGGGGGGACAGACCAGATGGGGACACCAGCAAGGAATACACCAACAAGGTGGTGTTGATTGCATCTTCTTGGACTGCAAGAAGGCCTTTGACACAGTTCCTCACAAGAGATTAGTGCAGAAGCTAGAGCATCAGGCGCATATAACAGGAAGGGCACTGCAATGGATCAGAGAATACCTGACAGGGAGGCAACAACGAGTCATGGTACGTAATGATGTATCACAGTGGGCACCTGTGACGAGCGGGGTCCCACAGGGGTCGGTCCTAGGACCAGTGCTATTTTTGGTATATGTGAACGACATGACGGAAGGGTTAGACTCAGAAGTGTCCCTGTTTGCAGATGATGTGAAGTTAATGAGGAGAACTAAATCTGATGAGGACCAGGCAGGACTTCAAAGAGACCTGGACAGACTGGACACCTGGTCCAGCAAATGGCTTCTCGAATTTAATCCTGCCAAATGCAAAGTCATGAAGATAGGGGAAGGGCACAGAAGACCACAGACAGAGTATAGGCTAGGTGGCCAAAGACTGCAAACCTCACTCAAGGAGAAAGATCTTGGGGTGAGTATAACACCGAGCATGTCTCCGGAAGCACACATCAATCAGATAACTGCTGCAGCATATGGGCGCCTGGCAAACCTGAGAACAGCATTCCGATACCTTAGTAAGGAATCATTCAAGACACTGTACACCGTGTATGTCAGGCCCATACTGGAGTATGCAGCACCTGTTTGGAACCCGCACTTGATAAAGCACGTCAAGAAACTAGAGAAAGTACAAAGGTTTGCGACAAGGTTAGTTCCAGAGCTAAGGGGAATGTCCTATGAAGAAAGATTAAGGGAAATCGGCCTGACGACACTGGAGGACAGGAGGGTCAGGGGAGACATGATAACGACATATAAAATACTGCGTGGAATAGACAAGGTGGACAAAGACAGGATGTTCCAGGGAGGGGACACAGAAACAAGAGGCCACAATTGGAAGTTGAAGACACAAATGAGTCAGAGAGATAGTAGGAAGTATTTCTTCAGTCATAGAGTTGTAAGGCAGTGGAATAGCCTAGAAAATGACGTAGTGGAGGCAGGAACCATACACAGTTTTAAGACGAGGTTTGATAAGCTCATGGAGCGGGGAGAGAGAGGGCCTAGTAGCAACCGGTGAAGAGGCGGGGCCAGGAGCTAGGACTCGACCCCTGCAACCACAAATAGGTGAGTACACACGGAGTGTGTACCTCGATCGAGACAGAACACAGGACGAAAAGAAGACAGTGAAAGAGAGAGTTCAAAAACGAAAGGAGAAATGGGAGGAAATGAAAAAGGAGAGCAGAATAACCCAGGATCAAATGGAAGGACAAGCGCACCCCCCAGAAACACCTGCAGAAGGACTCCAGCCACGACACCCCCAAGGCAACTGAACAATCCAAACCAACCGTCACACACCTATCCCTCTGTTTCCACCCCCCGCACCACAGTTACAGTATTAGAACAGAAGTTGAAGGTTTGGTACACAAATGCAGATGGATTAACGAATAAACATGAGGAATGGCAAGAAAGAATCAATGAGAAGTCCCCAGACATCATAGCAGTTACAGAAACAAAACTCATGGAGACAATAACAGATGCAATCTTCCCACCAGGATACCAGATCATGAGGAAAGATAGAAGGGGCAGGGGGGGAGGTGGGGTTGCTCTGCTCGTAAAAAACAGATGGAAATTCGAGAAAATGGAAGGAATAGATCAGACGAGA
>NC_091296.1:64461989-64464489 GCF_038502225.1 Cherax quadricarinatus
CCCCTCGCACACAAAACCTCCTTTACCCCCTCCCTCCAACCCTTCCTAGGCCGACCCCTACCCCGCCTTCCTTCCACTACAGACTGATACACTCTTGAAGTTATTCTGTTTCGCTCCATTCTCTCTACATGTCCGAACCACCTCAACAACCCTTCCTCAGCCCTCTGGACAACAGTTTTGGTAATCCCGCACCTCCTCCTAACTTCCAAACTACGAATTCTCTGCATTATATTCACACCACACATTGCCCTCAGACATGACATCTCCACTGCCTCCAGCCTTCTCCTCGCTGCAACATTCATCACCCATGCTTCACACCCATATAAGAGCGTTGGTAAAACTATACTCTCATACATTCCCCTCTTTGCCTCCAAGGACAAAGTTCTCTGTCTCCACAGACTCCTAAGTGCACCACTCACTCTTTTTCCCTCATCAATTCTATGATTCACCTCATCTTTCATAGACCCATCCGCTGACACGTCCACTCCCAAATATCTGAATACGTTCACCTCCTCCATACTCTCTCCCTCCAATCTGATATTCAATCTTTCATCACCTAATCTTTTTGTTATCCTCATAACCTTACTCTTTCCTGTATTCACCTTTAATTTTCTTCTTTTGCACACCCTACCAAATTCATCCACCAATCTCTGCAGCTTCTCTTCAGAATCTCCCAAGAGCACAGTGTCATCAGCAAAGAGCAGCTGTGACAACTCCCACCCTGTGTGTGATTCTTTATCTTTTAACTCCACGCCTCTTGCCAAGACCCTCGCATTTACTTCTCTTACAACCCCATCTATAAATATATTAAACAACCACGGTGACATCACACATCCTTGTCTAAGGCCTACTTTTACTGGGAAAAAATTTCCCTCTTTTCTACATACTCTAACTTGAGCCTCACTATCCTCGTAAAAACTCTTCACTGCTTTCAGTAACCTACCTCCTACACCATACACTTGCAACATCTGCCACATTGCCCCCCTATCCACCCTGTCATACGCCTTTTCCAAATCCATAAATGCCACAAAGACCTCTTTAGCCTTATCTAAATACTGTTCACTTATATGTTTCACTGTAAACACCTGGTCCACACACCCCCTACCTTTCCTAAAGCCTCCTTGTTCATCTGCTATCCTCTTCTCCGTCTTACTCTTAATTCTTTCAATTATAACTCTACCATACACTTTACCAGGTACACTCAACAGACTTATCCCCCTATAATTTTTGCACTCTCTTTTATCCCCTTTGCCTTTATACAAAGGAACTATGCATGCTCTCTGCCAATCCCTAGGTACCTTACCCTCTTCCATACATTTATTAAATAATTGCACCAACCACTCCAAAACTATATCCCCACCTGCTTTTAACATTTCTATCTTTATCCCATCAATCCCGGCTGCCTTACCCCCTTTCATTTTACCTACTGCCTCACGAACTTCCCCCACACTCACAACTGGCTCTTCCTCACTCCTACAAGATGTTATTCCTCCTTGCCCTATACACGAAATCACAGCTTCCCTATCTTCATCAACATTTAACAATTCCTCAAAATATTCCCTCCATCTTCCCAATACCTCTAACTCTCCATTTAATAACTCTCCTCTCCTATTTTTAACTGACAAATCCATTTGTTCTCTAGGCTTCCTTAACTTGTTAATCTCACTCCAAAACTTTTTCTTATTTTCAACAAAATTTGTTGATAACAGCTCACCCACTCTCTCATTTGCTCTCTTTTTACATTGCTTCACCACTCTCTTAACCTCTCTCTTTTTCTCCATATACTCTTCCCTCCTTGCATCACTTCTACTTTGTAAAAACTTCTCATATGCTAACTTTTTCTCCCTTACTACTCTCTTTACATCATCATTCCACCAATCGCTCCTCTTCCCTCCTGCACCCACTTTCCTGTAACCACAAACTTCTGCTGAACACTCTAACACTACATTTTTAAACCTACCCCATTCCTCTTCGACCCCATTGCCTATGCTCTCATTAGCCCATCTATCCTCCAATAGCTGTTTATATCTTACCCTAACTGCCTCCTCTTTTAGTTTATAAACCTTCACCTCTCTCTTCCCTGATGCTTCTATTCTCCTTGTATCCCATCTACCTTTTACTCTCAGTGTAGCTACAACTAGAAAGTGATCTGATATATCTGTGGCCCCTCGATAAACATGTACATCCTGAAGTCTACTCAACAGTCTTTTATCTACTAATACATAATCCAACAAACTACTGTCATTTCGCCCTACATCATATCGTGTATACTTATTTATCCTCTTTTTCTTAAAATATGTATTACCTATAACTAAACCCCTTTCTATACAAAGTTCAATCAAAGGGCTCCCATTATCATTTACACCTGGCACCCCAAACTTACCTACCACACCCTCTCTAAAAGTTTCTCCTACTTTAGCATTCAGGTCCCCTACCACAATTACTCTCTCACTTGGTTCAAAGGCTCCTATACATTCACTTAACATCTCCCAAAATCTCT
>NC_091296.1:64466989-64476989 GCF_038502225.1 Cherax quadricarinatus
TCTCAGGGCCTAAACGTTTTCTAATAAACATGTCCTAGTGTTTGTTTGCGTGTCTTTCTAAATAAATTTCTCGGTATTAATTACCAAGGCTTATACCATATGCTTCAGTCATTTATTATTCCATGCCTTTGAGGCGAATTTAACGTCACTGTTATTAATGGTATTCAGTACCGACAAAATAAAGAATCTAACACGTGTGCAACAAGCCTAATTCTTCATATCATTGTTCTTGAACAGTTAACGTAATGTGAAGAAAAGACACACTGAAGAATAAGCTATTATTAGCAGCACGTTTCGACCTTCACCAAGATCTTAGCATAACGAAACGTTGTCTCAATAGAAGCCTGCAATGCAATGTGTTGTTTGTACACTGTTGTGGGTAATACGTCAGTTCCAACCTGTGTTAGATATTATACTGGGAATTAGCTTTATCATGCAGTTAGGCAAAATATATTTAGCATTATTATCAACTGTAAAATGCTGCCATGGCTTCAGATTTATGCTAGCAAGAACACCTAATTTTTTTTCACTTCGATAAAAAAAATGATTTTAATAGTGCCATGATCATTCTCCTTCCACTCTTCGTCTCTCACATTCATCTCCGTTAAGTTGTATCTGCCACCTCTCTGACTACGACATTTTATCTAAGTCAGTTGAAGCTCCATTTTATCGTTCTTAGAATTTGCCACTTTATGCATGGAAGGTGCATGTGTGATGCCACGTCAACTCTTTTAAGTCGTAATAAACGACTGTGAATGAATAAACGTTAAGGGGCCGTTTATTACGACTAGGTTTTATGGATTAATTTGCTTTGAGAGATATGAGAATAGATGGTATAAACCTTGGTAATATATACCGACAAGATGGTGTAGAAAAATACGTAAGCAAACACTAGGACATATATATTAGAAAGTGTTTCAGTCCGGTAACCTTGATCACTTCGGGGATGTGGGGAGAGACGTTCGAGTTACACTTGGTGCCTCTGATACAAACATGTCGCAGAAGTGCTGTGACATGTTTGTAAGTTTTGTGGTTCAGTGGTGCAGCGATGGACTTGCTGCTGCCAGGACTACCATTCGAATCTCAGTTCATTCTTCTGTTTATTTAGGATGCTACAGTACATATGTCCTCATCTAAGTTGTTTATGTAAACTGCAGGCAGCAGCAGCAGCCCAATATTTGACCCGCCATGGAATGTTGCTTGTCACTCATCTCCATATTCTCATTCTTCCCGATTTAGGCTGTTTCCTGTCAGTTAACTGTATCATGTGTAGAATGAATGAATAAAGATACCGGCTGCATATAGCCAGATACCGTCACGATATAGCCAGATACCCACGTGATATAGGTAGATACCAGGATATAGCCGGATACCAACTGGGTATAGCCAGATACTGGCAGGATATAGCCAGATACTGAGAGGATATAGCCAGATACTGAGAGGATATAGCCAGATACTGAGAGGATAGAGCCAGATACCGACTGGATACAGCCAGACAGTCGACGATCGTGGCTTATAAAAGCAACAGTCGACTTGCCCATTGGTTTCTGAAAAGTTCGTTACTCAGTAACTCCGAGAAAATCATTCTAAACATAACGAAAAAAGAAGATCATGTTAATTAGTACTGTTTAGATTTATCTAAAGTGATCTGAGATCACGTTTAGTAAAATTCTGCTTACATAAATAAGGTTGATCTTAGCAAGGTAAAGTGAGACGGTGTCTTAAGTTAGTTTTAAATACTGTTATGTCAATAAACGCTTAAGATAACTTTTTCAGAAAAAAAAAATCTAAATTAGGGCAGTTGTGCCTAACTGACCAACTCTACATATTAGGCACGATATATATATATACCTCGAGGTGTGAACATTAAAATGGTATAAAAGGCTCCATCCTGTCACTTCAACTTCATATTGTTTCAGACAACGGAACAATGCTCTTCTCCAGACTGAGGGACTGACCACCTCAAAACTTTAAGGGTGATGGACTGATTACATCGTCTTCAAGTATCTTCTGCTTCTATCAACTTTTCTGTACTCGACTGAAGAAGCCTACTGTGTAGGCGAAACGTTTCGAAATAAAGATACCTAACTGTTGCATATGTGTCTTACCTAACACCTCGAGGTGTGTATCTCTGTGCGTATATACCGAGACGTTACTTTTAAAATCCCTATTTCGTCTCCAATTTTAATTAGTTTTAATGTTATTTTGTATGTCCGAAGCATAGTCGGTGAAATCTCTCATGACAGAATGAGGGATGACAAGCATTCCACTGCAGGAATTGAGTGTGGAGTGACGATGTCAAGTGACGTGCCGTGGCGTGGAACTGTTAGCATTTTTTTATTTTTTTTTTGGGGTGTTCATTATCATTAAGTAGATATCAAGAGTCCTTGTACGAGAATGTGAGCATTCAGGTGTGCTTCAGAATTCGTTGTTTGCAGTGAAAAAAACTTGTATGTCGTGTTCGGAAGATTTCTGTCACTTGGAAAGCTTTCCAAGTAGTGTGTGTGTGTGTTACTTGGTGGGTGTGGATCAACGGACCACCAGCAGCAGCAGCCTGGTTGACCAGGCAAGCACCAGAAGTGCCTGGCCCATGGCCGATCTCCGGGAGTAGAAAAACTCACGAAACTCATCAAAGGTATATCAAAGGTGATCGAGGTATGTGTGGACGTTTTCTAATAAATATTTCTAGTGTTTGCTTACCTTCTGCGTTCAGTACTGCGCACCACACCTCTTATAGAACACATAACAAGGTTGCCTGCTAACAGCTGTGTTAAATTCCCTGCACGAGAAGTTTGTAAATAGCATCACTTAGCAGTTTATTCCTGTCTCTTCAGGTAAACACTTTAAGCTGAATTAATATCGGACTTGATGTGAAAATAATATATTTTTTCTCTTAAGGTTTGTTTTAATAAACGTATTTATGACAGCAGGTGTGAAAATCCGGCACTTAATAAATGTATGTATAATTAACCGTGAGAAAATTGCGTGAAGGTGAGAATAAGGTGTGGCAGCGAGGGACACATTGTTATGTGTTGGTGAAAAGCTGGGGTGCAGTTTGCACAATAAGGGAACACTGTATCAACATCCGTGATCCCAGATTATTCAGCGTCTTACCAGAAGATATCGGAAACACTGCTGGAACAAGTGTAGTTTTCAAGGGGAAACTGGACAAGTATCTTCACCAAGTGGCAGATGAACCAGGTTGTGATGGATATGTGGAGCAGCGGGCCATTAACAGCAACAGCTTGGTTGACCAGGCAAACACCAGACGAGCCTGGCCCATGGCCGGGCTCCGGGAATAGAAAAACTCTCGGAACTCATCAAAGGTATGGTGGTGTGGATGATCGCCCCAGCGACCCGCTCTCAGACCAACCTCATCCACTAAAAACTACTGCAGGAATAATAAATACCTGGTAAAACACGGAGAAATAAAGACAATTGTTTACCGAATGTAATGAAAGTTTGTAAGATTTAGAAGTCATCTTGCGTAGTCTATACGGCAGAAATCCTGCCAGGGTGCAGAACGTTTACCAGGCTTCCGTTGCGCACTTGTAAAGAGGAGGCTGGTGCCTCCCTGGATGGTTGCTAACTGTCAGTCTGCCACATTCCAAAATTCGTTGGAAAAATACGAGTTTTTTATACAAATTATTTCCTTAATGCTGGTGAAGAACTATAATGAGGGGAAAGGAAGATGGGAAAGATAAAAGTGAAGGAAAGGAAGAGAAATAAAGAGGGAGAGAATTGTTAGACTAACTCTTATAGTGGTCTCTTGCTGGGATATTCTGGGATTGGAGACACTTGATATGTACTGGGATAGTGGACACTTGATATGTACTGTAAGTCAGAGGCGGCTACAGTGAAAGCTTTGTTCCACAAGGCACAGTACTCGCTCCCATCGTGCTCCCCATCCTCATATCTGACAGTGCCCCTGCGGCCCGGTGTAAGATCATTCCTCGTGGTGGATCAGGGTCTGATCATTATGCTGTTATTGCTGGCCGCACGCAATCCTACTCCAAGGGTATATAGGTAATCCTCCTTATATATGCTGGGAGGCAGTTGAGCAGTCTTGGGCCCCTCGTGCATATTGTGTTATCTCTTAGTGCACCCACGGCATCCCAGCTTTTCATTAAGGGATGTTGCACCACCTGGCGAGTTTTGCTTTCGTAGGGAGTGATTTTCGTGTGCAGGTTAGGGACTAGCGTCCCTATCATTTTCCCGATCTGCCCCTCACTGGATGTTTTGTGTTTTTTACACCATTCTCTGTAAACTCTAGACGTCTAGAGACTGTTGTGTGTGAAAATCCCAGAAGATCAACAGTTTCTGAGATACTCAAGCCACCCCACCTGTCTGGCACCAACAATCATTCCACGGTCACTTAGATCACATTTCTTCCCCACTCTAATGTTCAGACTGAACAACAACCTAACTTCTTAACCATGTCTGCTTGCTTTAGGCGTTGAAGTGCTGCCACGAGATTCGATATTACATAATTGCATTAACGAGCAAGTGTTCAGGTGTATCTAAAAAAGTGACCACTGTGTGTGTGTGTGTGTGTTTGTGTATCCACACGTATTTACTCTGGTTATTTCTGAGTCATAGTAAATATCAACACACACACACACACACACACACACACATACACACACACACACACACACACACACACACACACACACACACACACACACACACACACACACACACACACACACACACACAGAGGAAAATCCTGTGTCACAAACCTGCTAGAGTTTTATGACAAGGTGACAGAAGTAAGACAAGAGAGAGAGGGGTGGATCGACTGCGTATTTTTGGACTGCAAGAAGGCTTTCGACACAGTTCCTCACAAGAGGTTACTGCAAAAGCTAGAGGACCAGGCACACATAACAGGAAAGGCACTGCAATGGATCAGAGAATATCTGACAGGGAGGCAACAACGAGTCATGGTACGCGACGAGGTGTCAGAGTGGGCGCCTGTGACAAGCGGGGTTCCACAGGGGTCAGTCCTAGGACCTGTGCTGTTCTTGGTATACCTGAACGACATAACGGAAGGGATAGACTCAGAAGTGTCCTTGTTTGCAGACGATGTGAAGTTAATGAGAAGAATCGAATCGGACGAGGATCAGGCAGGACTACAAAGAGATCTGGACAGGCTACAAGCCTGGTCCAGCAACTGGCTCCTTGAATTTAACCCTGCCAAATGCAAAGTCATGAAGATTGGGGAAGGGCAAAGAAGACCGCAGACACAATATAGTTTAGATGGCCAAAGACTGCAAACCTCACTCAAGGAAAAAGATCTGGGGGTGAGTATAACACCGAGCATATCTCCTGAGGCGCACATCAATCAGATAACTGCTGCAGCATACGGGCGCCTGGCAAACCTACGGATAGCGTTCCGATACCTCAGTAAGGATTCGTTTAAGACTCTGTACACCATCTACGTCAGGCCCATACTGGAGTATGCAGCACCAGTTTGGAATCCACACCTAGTCAAGCACGTCAAGAAATTAGAGAAAGTGCAAAGGTTTGCAACAAGACTAGTCCCAGAGCTACGGGGATTGTCCTATGAAGAAAGGTTGAGGGAAATCGGCCTGACGGCACTGGAGGCCAGGAGGGTCAGGGGAGACATGATAACGACATATAAAATACTGCGCGGAATAGACGAGGTGGACAAAGACGGGATGTTCCAGAGATGGGACACAGACACAAGAGGTCACAATTGGAAGTTGAAGACTCAGATGAATCAAAGGGATGTTAGGAAGTATTTCTTCAGTCATAGAGTAGTCAGGCCATGGAATAGCCTAGAAAGTGATGTGGTGGAGGCAGGAACCATACATAGTTTTAAGGCGAGGTATGATAGAGCTCATGGGGCAGGGAGAGAGAGGACCTAGTAGCAATCAGCGAAGAGGCGGGGCCAGGAGCTGTGACTCGACCCCTGCAACCACAAATAGGTGAGTACAAATAGGTGAGTACACACACACAAGGAAGACTCCAAATTGAACACGGATGGGACACTTGCTGTGGAAGGGAAGGAAGAAGCGAAGGAGACAAGGAGGGAAGGAAGTATGGCTGGAAGGAGGGAGGAAAAGAGTAAGGGGATTGTGGGGCGGTGGTGGTGGGGGAATGCAATCTCTTCCCAGAGGGTAATATTGAAGTTCTCAAGCGGGTAATGTGTCAACAAAGACTGGCCGCGGACGCACACTTTCCTCACCACCTCGTCCACATAAATGTTCCTGCAATGTTTCATGAATTTATATACGAGGAACGTTCATTGTTGTTTCTGTGTGTGTGTGTGTGTGTGTACTCACCTAGTTGTACTCACCTAGTTGAGGTTGCGGGGGTCGAGTCCGAGCTCCTGGCCCCGCCTCTTCACTGATCGCTACTAGGTCACTCTCCCTGAGCCGTGAGCTTTATCGTACCTCTGCTTAAAGCTATGTATGGATCCTGCCTCCACTACATCGCTTCCCAAACTATTCCACTTACTGACTACTCTGTGGCTGAAGAAATACTTCCTAACATCCCTGTGATTCATCTGTGTCTTTAGCTTCCAACTGTGTCCCCTTGTTACTGTGTCCAATCTCTGGAACATCCTGTTTTTGTCCACCTTGTCAATTCCTCTCAGTATTTTGTATGTCGTTATCATGTCCCCCCTATCTCTCCTGTCCTCCAGTGTCGTCAGGTTGATTTCCCTTAACCTCTCCTCGTAGGACATACCTCTTAGCTCTGGGACTAGTCTTGTTGCAAACCTTTGCACTTTCTCTAGTTTCTTTACGTGCTTGGCTAGGTGTGGGTTCCAAACTGGTGCCGCATACTCCAATATGGGCCTAACGTATACGGTGTACAGGGTCCTGAACGATTCCTTATTAAGATGTCGGAATGCTGTTCTGAGGTTTGCTAGGCGCCCATATGCTGCAGCAGTTATTTGGTTGATGTGCGCTTCAGGAGATGTGCCTGGTGTTATACTCACCCCAAGATCTTTTTCCTTGAGTGAGGTTTGTAGTCTCTGACCCCCTAGACTGTACTCCGTTTGCGGCCTTCTTTGCCCTTCCCCAATCTTCATGACTTTGCACTTGGTGGGATTGAACTCCAGGAGCCAATTGCTGGACCAGTTCTGCAGCCTGTCCAGATCCCTTTGTAGTTCTGCCTGGTCTTCGATCGAGTGTATTCTTCTCATCAACTTCACGTCATCTGCAAACAGGGACACCTCAGAGTCTATTCCTTCCGTCATGTCGTTCACAAATACCAGAAACAGCACTGGTCCTAGGACTGACCCCTGCGGGACCCCGCTGGTCACAGGTGCCCACTCTGACACCTCGCCACGTACCATGACTCGCTGCTGTCTTCCTGACAAGTATTCCCTGATCCATTGTAGTGCCTTCCCTGTTATCCCTGCTTGGTCCTCCAGTTTTTGCACCAATCTCTTGTGTGGAACTGTGTCAAACGCCTTCTTGCAGTCCAAGAAAATGCAATCCACCCACCCCTCTCTCTCTTGTCTTACTGCTGTCACCATGTCATAGAACTCCAGTAGGTTTGTGACACAGGATTTCCCGTCCCTGAAACCATGCTGGCTGCTGTTGATGAGATCATTCCTTTCTAGGTGTTCCACCACTCTTCTCCTGATAATCTTCTCCATGATTTTGCATACTATACATGTCAGTGACACTGGTCTGTAGTTTAATGCTTCATGTCTGTCTCCTTTTTTAAAGATTGGGACTACATTTGCTGTCTTCCATGCCTCAGGCAATCTCCCTGTTTCGATAGATGTATTGAATATTGTTGTTAGGGGTACACATAGCGCCTCTGCTCCCTCTCTCAATACCCATGGGGAGATGTTATCTGGCCCCATTGCCTTTGAGGTATCTAGCTCACTCAGAAGCCTCTTCACTTCTTCCTCGGTTGTGTGCACTGTGTCCAGCACTTGGTGGTGTGCCCCACCTCTCCGTCTTTCTGGAGTCCCTTCTGTCTCCTCTGTGAACACTTCTTTGAATCTCTTGTTGAGTTCTTCACATACTTCCCGGTCATTTCCTGTTGTCTCTCCTCCTTCCTTCCTTAGCCTGATTACCTGGTCCTTGACTGTTGTTTTCCTCCTGATGTGGCTGTACAACAGTTTCGGGTCAGATTTGGCTTTCGCTGCTATGTCATTTTCATATTGTCTTTGGGCCTCCCTTCTTATCTGTGCATATTCATTTCTGGCTCTACGACTGTTCTCCTTATTCTCCTGGGTCCTTTGCCTTCTATATTTCTTCCATTCCCTAGCACACTTGGTTTTTGCCTCCCTGCACCTTTGGGTAAACCATGGGCTCATCCTGGCTTTTTCATTACTCCTGTTACCCTTGGGTACAAACCTCTCCTCAGCCTCCTTGCATTTTATTGCTACATATTCCATCATCTCATTAACTGGTTTCCCTGCCAGTTCTCTGTCCCACTGAACCCCGTTCAGGTAGTTCCTCATTCCTGTGTAGTCCCCTTTCTTGTAGTTTGGCTTCATTCGTCCTGGCCTTCCTGCTTCTCCCTCCACTTGTAGCTCTACTGTGTATTCGAAGCTTACAACCACATGGTCACTGGCCCCAAGGGGTCTTTCATATGTGATGTCCTCGATATCTGCACTACTGAAGGTGAATACTAAGTCCAGCCTTGCTGGTTCATCCTCTCCTCTCTCTCTTGTAGTGTCCCTTACGTGTTGGTACATGAAGTTCTCCAGTACCACCTCCATCATCTTAGCCCTCCAAGTATCTTGGCCCCCATGTGGGTCCAAGTTCTCCCAATCTATCTCCTTGTGGTTAAAGTCACCCATGATCAGGAGCTTTGCCCTGCATGCATGAGCTCTTCTGGCCACTCTAGCTAGTGTGTCAACCATCGCTCTATTGCTCTCGTCGTACTCTTGCCTTGGCCTCCTGCTGTTCTGTGGTGGGTTATACATCACTGCTATTACCACCTTGGGACCTCCAGAGTGAAGTGTTCCCACTATGTAATCACTTTCTTCTCCGCTATCTTCTCTCTCCAGCTCATCAAAATTCCAGCGATTTTTGATCAGCAACGCCACTCCTCCACCCCCCCTGTTCCCTCTGTCTTTCCTCAGGATTTGGTATCCCGTTGGAAAGATGGCATCTGTTATCATACCTGTAAGCTTGGTTTCTGTGAGAGCTATGATGTCCGGTGATGCTTCTTTGACTCTTTCTTGCCACTCCTCCCACTTATTTGTTATTCCATCAGCGTTTGTGTACCATACCTTCAGTTTCCTTTCCAACACTGTGGTTTGGGGGGCCTGTGAGGGTGGGAGACCTGGTGGCATACTGTGGGGTTCTATAGCTTGGTGTTGGGTGGAGGCTGTGGGTATGGATTGTAGGGTGTGTTGGGATGGTGTGATAGGTTGTATGGTTCTGAGAGTAGTTGTGTGTGTGCTTGCCCTTGCTGTTCTGTCCTGCTCTGACAGACCTCTGCTGGTTCCCTCCTTGTCTCTTTTCCTAGCTCCTTTCGCTTTTTTGTCCTCTCCCTCAGCTGCTGTCGTTCTGATTTTGTTCTGTCTCTGTCTAGGAACACCCTCTTGTACTCTTCCGAGTATTTCAATCGTGGTTTCTCTTGGAGGATCCTGTTCCGCACTGTTTCCGTCCTGAGAATCAGCTTGATTGGTCGGTTTCTCACCTTCGAGTACCCCCCTATTCTCTGAAAATTTACAATCTCGTCCCTCTCTTCACCTATTTCTGTTATGATTTTCTCAATCTCCTTCCTTTCTTCCTGCTTCCTTTCAGTGTGTGTCCTTTCCTCTCTCTCCTGAAGCCCATGGATAAACACTGATTTTGCCCTTTCTTCCTCGCATTGCCTCACCCTCTGTGGCTCTGGATCCTGCCTGTATGTGGTCAGTTTCTCCCTTGATTTTTCCAGTGGCTCTTGATAGCCTTGTTGTGCCTCAGCATTCGACCTATCACCCTCTCCATCTGCAACCAGTTGATCTTCCCTTTCACTCCTTGGTCCTCCTTGGCAGATTGATGTGACCTTAGCA
>NC_091296.1:64484489-64547998 GCF_038502225.1 Cherax quadricarinatus
GAGTAGCCAGTTGCTGGTCCAGGCTTGCAGCCTGTCCAAGTCTCTTTGTAGTCCTGCCTGATCTTCATTCGATATATATATATATATATATATATATATATATATATATATATATATATATATATATATATATATATATATATATATATATATATATATGCGTGTGTGTGTGTTTTAATGAGAATGGTAAAAATTCTTACTGTTGTTGTTTATTGTACTCGGACGAACACAATTTCTCCCCAAAAGTGTTCCTTTCAAAGGGATGGGACGCATAAAGGAGAGCAAAAGACTCTTGATCCAAGGAACTGGAGTTACATTATCCTTCTTCTGATCATGACTGATTACCGCCGATTTTCCAGCCGTGGGGTTTAGCGTTTACCAGTGAAAATATATAAACAACACTGTGGCAGGTTTGCTGGGGGTCTTGTGTCTGCTGAATGTACGAGATGGCAGGTAAGTCTTGCGAAATTTAACTAGTATTTACTGTGTACTTGTTCTTGCTTTAGTCATTATTTAGTAAAGTTTAACATCAAACTGGGAAGGTGTAGTATGAGAGCGGGTCGCGGGGGCCATTATCCTCGCGTTTCTTACAAGATATCTACTTAACGTACTATATTTAAACAGGTTTACCTGAGAGAATACCCGTTTTTCTTTCTCTCTCAGCTCCGTGAGACACTCAGATCCTCCCGTAACACAGCGGACCAGATTCCTAACAACATCGCGGACCAGATCCCTAATAACACCGCGGACCAGACCCCCCATAACCCCGCTCTACTTAGTTTGTGACCCCAGTGTTAGGTCACCTTACCAATTTTTCGGCCTAAAATGTTGGGGGATTTTCCTTTTCATCAAAATTTGCTGTGACTTGTCGACTGAACTCATGCTGTGTGTAAGAGGAGCACCGGATGCAGTTTTGGATAGCAAGTAACGAACATAGATGTGTTTGATAATATTGTGATAAGGCTATCTGTAATATGACAGTAACTGTTGATAACTGGTGTTGATAGCAGCAAGTTGGTGAGATAACGCAGCTTCAGCAATGATGCCAGCTGATTAATAATGATATCTGCTGTAAACAAATAACCCGCACACACATACGTAGATAAATGGTTCAGAGAACCGACAGGTTGATAAATTAGACATATGCAAAACTTGGGTATCTGAGAAAACGTTTTGCCACACAGTGGCGCTTAGTAGAGCTTACGGACCATTAGTGAAGCTCGGACCATTTAGAGTCAGCTTCTCTCTCCTACTTACGGGTTATTTTTGTAGTGTTTCAGTCACGGTATTGTGCCTTATTGTTCATTGATATCCGTTTTATTCAAGGGGGTGTCATGGTGCCGGAGAAGTACTCTTGATCGAACGAACCAGAGCTGCTCACCCTTTCCATGGACCGAGTCTGAGTATTCCCCGCACCTCAGGCGCTCTTGCCTCTTTCTGGTTTAGCGCTTCCCAATGAAAACAATAAAAATGAAGCGATATAGATATTTTTATATTAAAAGAAGAGAATAAGCAGTGTGTTGAAGAGCGTTGCAATGTGTTGCAGAGTGTTAGTGTGTTAGTGCTGCATTGTGTTGCAGTGTGTTTGAAAGTTGCATTATTTTAGTGTGTTGCAGTGTGTTGTAAGTGACACACATGAACTCACTAATTCGTAATAACACCATTGTAAGCAATACACAGAATGAGCTTCAGGACCTGCCTGCCATGGGTTCGAGTCCCACTCATTCTTTGATTCAACATGAATGAAGCTTAGATCTGTGTTAAGGCTGAGTGTCTCTCGTCTAACTGCTGCCTGATGCCTGCTTCCTACTGCCTGCTTTCTGCTGCCTGCTTCCTGCTGCCTGCTTCCTACTGCCTGCTTCCTACTGCCTGCTTCCTGCTGCCTGCTTCCTGCTGCCTGCTTCCTGCTGCCTGCTTCCTGCTGCTTGCTTCCTGCTGCTTGCTTCCTGCTGCTTGCTTCCTGCTGCTTGCTTCCTGCTGCCTGCTTCCTGCTGCCTGCTTACTGCTTCCTGCTTCCTGCTGCTTGCTTCCTGCTGCTTGCTTCCTGCTGCTTGCTTCCTGCTTCCTGCTGCTTGCTTACTGCTTCCTGCTTCCTGCTGCTTGCTTCCTGCTTCCTGCTGCTTGCTTCCTGATGCTTGCTTCCTGCTGCCTGCTTCCTGCTGCCTGCTTCCTGCTGCCTGCTTCCTGCTGCCTGCTTCCTGCTGCTTGCTTCCTGCTGCCTGCTTCCTGCTGCCTGCTTCCTGCTGCTTGCTTCCTGCTGCTTGCTTCCTGATGCTTGCTTCCTGCTGCCTGCTTCCTGCTGCCTGCTTCCTGCTGCCTGCTTCCTGCTGCCTGCTGCCTGCTTCCTGCTGATCATATTCGTCTGCAAGGGACCAAACACTGATGCATGAAAATAAAACGAAGAAACAAGCGACCGCTAACTGTTGTAACAAGTTGTGTAGAAGTGCTAATTGTCTTCTGTAGTCCAGACACCAGTCTTTGTGTGTGTGTCACACACACACGCATAGTTTTGAGGTGGTCAGTCCCTCTGCCTGGAGGCTGAGGGACTGACCACCACAACTCTACGTCTTTAAGGTTGATGGACTGATTAGATCGTCTTTACATCTTCACTGCTTCTACTGACTCCTCTGTAATGGACTGAAGAAGCCTACTGTGTAAGTGAAACATTTGTGAATAAAGATACTTAACTATCGCACATGTCTTACTTAACTTGTCTCCCTTATCAACACCTGGGCCTCCGCATCCTCAGAGAACGTATCCACTGATGCCTTTCCTTCTTTGTCCTTCTTGGATCCCTCGGTTCACTCTCCTTCATTGTTGCTACCGCTGCTACCATCCCTCTTAGGTTAGGTTAGGAAGGTTCGTCAGGAAACAAGACAAGTGTTTCCTGACGCGGGTCTTAGTCATATGATGACCCGAAACTGTAACTTTTGGTCATCTGGCCGAGGTTTTCCGCTGGCTTACCCGTCCATCCCTTTAAAAATACATTCCTCTGGTTGCCTCTGTTTTGTCCTATAGTTTTCTTTTCATTTCGTCTTCCTGCTTGATAGGGTTAATAGGGCCATATTGGCCCTATTAACCTTGCCTTGTTGGTTATTGCCAAATTATCCTTATGAAGAGAGAGTCAAACCTCCCTTCAGACTCTTCCTTCAGTGTTCCTGCATAGTCTCCTTCAGTCTTTTCATTTCCTGTACCAGCTTCAAGTCTTCCGCCATTATTGCTCAATTTGCCTCTACAACACTTGCTATGGTGCATCCTGCCACAGTTTCACCCCTTAGGGAATTGCATTTATCTTCAACCTGCTCCCTCAGTTGGTTCTTCAGGCTCTCTATTGTTGCTTCCATGATGCCATCCACTGCCTTGATGCCGCTTCACCCCTCATTTCCGACTGTTCATCTGATTTGACATTTTTCTTGCTCGCGCAAGAAGATATGCGCATGTGTGTGCGCATGAGCACTTACTAACAAGGATGTTGATGCAGCGTTCTGTTTGGCAAAGATGTGTTTACTAAATAAGGTTTATATTTACCAAGTAAATGTTTTCCTTGCATATATATTTTTCTGAAAACTATTATACATGTAGTGAATATCATTATATATATAATATGAGACATCACGAAAGAGCGTGGAACGTCACGATTTTTTTCACAGTGGTTGTTCTCCATATTGTGAAATCACCTGTTTACTGTGATCTTATTAAATATGTAAATGTCGTGCCGAATAGGTAAAACTTGTGACTTTGGCTTCATTAGCAATACTCTTCTTGCCGAATAAGGCAAGCGAAAATTTGTGTATGCAGTAATTTCGCAAAAATCATTTGGAACCTAGCGAGAAAAATATATTTCATTGTGTTTGTTTATTATTAAAATATTGTAAACTTATCTAAAATATATTTAGTTGGACTGGGCTCGATTAAATTGCGCTTGTTATAAGGAGGTTAGGTAAATTTTCTAAGGTTCTTTTGGTACAATTAATTTTTACATTAACATAAATGAAAAAAAATATATCTTTAAACGTATAAGAGAAAATTTTAGAAAGGACTTAATTTTAAATCAGTTCTTGCTAATTGATAAATTTTACTTATTCGGCACGACATTATATATATATATATATATATATATATATATATATATATATATATATATATATATATATATATATATATATATATATATTATAATGCAAAATGTGCAAAAACTAGGGAGATACAACATTTTGGAAAAAAACATAAGTCTTGAAAAGGAAAGTGTAAATCTCCAAAACTATCGTTGAGATGAACATAAAATGGTGTGTTCAAGGTTAGTGCATAACACCGTGAGACAGAAAATTGTCAGCAAATTTAGCTGGTAATATACTATATAATCTTTCTGAGACAGTCTACAGATGATCAGCCAGTCGTGTTTCACCGTGTTGTATGCTGTATATCGCTACAACACTGCTATCTAACATTTATGGCACAAATAACCACGTGTGTGTGTGTGTGTGTGTGTGTGTGTGTGTGTGTGTCATGTTCTAAGCTGTCAGAGCATGACTCGTACTCTCTGTTGGCCTGAGATAATTGTTTGTATATATTTTCATATATAAATATCATATATACATCACATATACATCATATATACATCATATGTACATATCACTATTTTCTTTGTACTTGTTTGAGAATAAGGCTGCATTTACGAGGTATAAGGCTCAGCTCCTGGCCCTGTTTTTAAGCCGTCATTTGGTAGCACTATTAGCTCCAAGCTTCTCTGTGTTCGTATGTTAGGGAGAGGAAGAGAGAGAGAGAGAGAGAGAGAGAGAGAGAGAGAGAGAGAGAGAGAGAGAGAGAGAGAGAGAGAGTCACCTTGTGGTAAGACTGAGATTTTCCCAGTCATGATACTCAGTACCTGGTGCTGTAAATCATCTCTTTGTGTAAATTGCACCTCTCACTCTCTGTCACTCACATTTAATTATACTCGATATGAAATGATTCTGACGTTGTTGCTGACACTGGCAGTGTTGCTGACACTAACCAGAACCAGTGGAATACTAGTTACTGACTTTGGAAATTCAATCTCCAAAGTTTCAGAGGAATATCTCCAAAGTTTTCAACGCTAGAATGCACACTTAGACACAGACCTGCAAGCAAGCACAGAGACAGAGAAACACACAGCCTGGTAGATGGATACAGAGACAGCACAACCTGAGAGAGAGAGAGAGAAAGAGAGAGAATGTATAAAGAATACCTCATTTTCCGGCATATAAGACGCATGAGCATTACGAATTTTACAACGTTATTTCTATAATGTACTGTATGTCCATTTATAAACACTACTTACTGGTAAGCCAAAGCCTATCCTTGACCCTGACCTTGAGCATATAAGGCGCAGGCTGATTTCCAGGAGTTTTTGTTGGGAAAGAAAGAGCGCCGTATATGCCGGAAAATACCGTATATTAGCATTATTTTCGTAATTCCTCTAGCTATATAAATAAATGACTATTACTCTCAAAAGATTATTTATTCTCTCCTCTTACTAAACATTGGACAGTATAAACTTACGAGTATGGGTCGGTCATCTGGATCTTGTGATGCTTACACTAAGATTTTCACATTATTTTGGAGATACCTGAGTATTTTTTGCCAATATTATTCTATCAAGTATTTCTTGTGTATCTCTAGTCCATCTTGTGGGAGTTAATACTCTCACGAGAACACATTACCTAGGTGCGTATGTATGGTATACATTACCGACAAGGTGAAGAATTAGACACGTGCAACATCTGGGTATCTTTATTGAAGACGCTTCGCAATCCAGTGGCTTTATCAATATAAATTCAAAGATATAACTGGAAGACAGTAGGACTATATACAAAAGATGAGGTAGTCAGTCCCTCAGCCTTGGAGTTGAAGAGCACCATAGCACCGTCTTGAAGAGTCGTAGATTCTTCAAGACTACGGTGATCTTCACCAACTCTAAGGCTGAGGGACTGATTACCTCATCTTTTGTATATAGTTCTACTATCGTACAGTTATGTCCTTGAATTTGTATTGATAAAGTCACTGGATGGCGAAACGTCTTCAAAAAGATATCAAAATGTTGCACATGTGCCTAATTATCCGCCTTACCTAGGTGTTCTTGTGGTAGTATTAACATACTGTCAACTTGTGCTGTAAAAATACTGTGCCTCCCATCGGCTTCATAGCTTATTTTTGTATGGAGTTTCAGCCCATACTCTTAATAACAGTCATCATTTTACTGTTACTAAGACAGTAAAACGGGTGACTGTTCACGAGCCTTAAACAGTGACTGTTTTTTCTACTGTGCTCGGTGGGTGTCCGTTTTCTGTTCGCGCGTCAGAATAATTTTAGTCACCTTCTCGTATTTCATTTATATGCATTGTAGTATGTTATAATTCGTTATTTTTTGTTAATATATGATAATATATCGTAACCCAACCTAACCTAAATATCTTATTTAGATAAAGTTGATGAATAAGATGATACGGGTTAAAAGTAAAGCAATGACACACTGATCGTTTATAAACACTTGGAATTGTTGGCAATATAAACACAAATGCAGTATAATGTGATCCTTTATTGACTACGTTTCGCCCACACAGTGGGCTTTTTCAAGTCACAAACAGAACTGGGTATTGTGACTTGTTTGTGACTTGAAAAAGCCCACTGTGTGGGCGAAACGTAGTCAATAAAGGATCACATTATACTGCATTTGTGTTTATATTGCCATTGTGTCGGTATTTTATACCATTTATTTCCACTGGGAATTGTTACTTTCTTATGATGCTTTGTGTGTCTTGCCTCGGTTTACTCCCTTCATATAAAAAAATTGATTGTATCTGCCCTATGTATGTACCTGAGAAGTGCTCAGTTAAGTGGGAGGGTTGTGGGGTTTGGGGAAGACCCAGGGGACTTGCTCTAGAGGTCACCACACAGCAGGGGGTCCTACTGGGGTTAGGGGGAGAACGACCCCTGCTGTGTGCGTTTAACTTTTGTGAAATCATTTGTATTGGGATTAAATAAGCTCATATCAACTATAGGGGAAACTAGCAATGGTGAAGAGTAAGGCAAGTGTACAACAGTTGGGTATCGTGTGGCCTGGTGGCTAAAGCTCCCGCCTCACACACGGAGGGCCCGGGTTCGATTCCCGGCGGGTGGAAACATTTCGACACGTTTCCTTACACCTGTTGTCCTGTTCACCTAGCAGCAAATAGGTACCTGGGTGTTAATCGACTGGTGTGGGTCGCATCCTGGGGGACAAGATTAAGGACCCCAATGGAAATAAGTTAGACAGTCCTCGATGACGCACTGACTTTCTTGGGTTATCCTGGGTGGCTAACCCTCCGGGGTTAAAAATCCGAACGAAATCTTATCTTATCTTTATTGTTCAATCAACAACAAAGGTACCCAGCTGTTTTACACTTGTCTTACTCTTCAACTTGTTGGTATTGTATACCATTTTCAACAAAAGCAAGGCTGCTTGACATCTGTGTTAACATCTGTATGTTATGTGATTAACGAAGTAAACAAATCATGCCACGGGCAGGGATAGAACCAGCGCTAGCCAGCTGGCCCAGTGGCTAGCGCGTCGGTCTGGAGTTTTGTGATTCTCTGGTCGCGGGTTCCAACCCCGTCCGTGGTATGGTTTGTTTGCAAGCCATGATTAACGAAGTCTTTGATAGCAGAGACCCGCACATGTTGCTTTCCCGTGGACTCCCATAACTTGTCAAGTATCTTGTATGCCCTGGTCATATCTCTGGTTATTTTACCCTTTCCCAGTCACATGAGATAAAGGTCTTGCACTCTGTTCATGGCTCTTGTCTTGCATTTGCAGTACCAGTTTCGAGACACACCTCTGAATTTTCCTAAGAGGTGGGTTGTGTTGCTTACACGACAGCAACGTTTACTGAGGCCCTCAGCAGGCACACTCACCGAGGCTCTCAGCAGACACACTAACTGAGGAACTCAGCAGACACCGAGGGCCTCACGCTCACTAGACGTCCACATATCCCAAGTGTCCAACTGTCAGCAGCACCTGGGGACTCAGGCACCGGGGTCACCCCCAGGGACCTGGGTCCCCAGTGACTCGGGGGACTCAGGCACCTGGGTCACCCCCAGGGACCTGGGTCCTCAGGTATTGGGGGACTCTGGAAACCTGCTTTCTGGTTGAGCTGTCACTCTACGACCAACATCTTCCTCATTTTCTCTCTCCTTTCCTCCTTATCGTCTCTTCTTCTCTCCTCTCCTGTTTCTTCGGGAGACCATCTTGAAAAGAGACGTGGTCTAGACTTCATGCTGTATCTCCAGCAGGTCTGTTGTATGCCACTGCTGCGTTAAACCAGTGCAGTAGACTAGGAAAGATACCTTTGTTGTTAATGTTGCAAGTGTTGTTGATAGGTGTTGCTGGTGTTGTTGATGTTGCCAGTATTGCTGATGTTGATGTCAGTGTTGTTGCTAGTGGTGTTGCTGGTGTCAATGTTGGTTGTTTTGTTGATGTTTTGATGATGGTGTTGCTAGTGTTGTTGATGTATGTATTACTGGTGTTGATGTTGCTGGTGTTTTTGTTGTTACTGGCGGGACTGGTGTTGCAAGTGTTGCAGGCTTCTTTTTGTTTCTAGGATGTGAGGCAGTTGTATATCGGGAATACTCCCAGCAGCGACAATGTAACTGTGAGGGCATTCGCTCTCCACCTCCACCTCCAGCCTCTGCCAGAACAAGCTTTCCGGAGAAAGTCTGAAATGTTGTTTTAGGTCGCGTGATGCGGGAGAGACTCAGGTCAGTGGCTGAACACACCTGATACTGACGTGGGAGTGGGAGGAACTCTAGTGTGTGAACAGACCTAGTACTTGTACTAGTATTCGTGTGAGAGGGATTCTAGTGGGTAAGCAGACCTAGTACTTGTATGGGGGGGGGGTTCTAGTGTTTGTGTGTGTGTGTGTGTGTGTGGGTGTGTGTAGTGGTTCGAATATTATCTCCCTCGTAGTCCTGTGTCAGACCAGGCCTCCTAGCTGACGGCTTGGTTAGTCAGACTATTGGTGCTTTCTGCACGCTCTCTGGCGCAGGCACCTCAGTCACTCTGATCAAGAACTGCTGCTTGGAGGAACTTGTGAGGTTTCTTATTGGAGACAGTTCGAGGTACGCTGGGAGGTCTTTATGAATAGCGATCGACCGATCTCCGCCGAGTTCCACTACGATCCACTCAAATTTATCAGGCTATACACTATGAGTATGTTATGTTTTTCTTGTATAATTTACGATTATGATGTGTTTTCATGTTGAAAAGCATTCCTTTTTATACACAGAGGATATGCTGGCAGACGACACCACCCATCTTAATGAACATCGTGTAGAATAGTTGTGCATTTCTCCCAACTCACCCACAACGTTTCGAGCCACGAACTTCACAACATTGCCAGGTAATCTTATAAATAATATGCGGTGCCAGGTAACCTTATAAATAACACGGGGTGCCAGGTAATTTTACTGTTCGCGTGTGCAGCACTGTTGTATTGGCACTGAAGCTCCACAATAATGTGAGAGTAACAGGTGTTGATAAGGCTGTTAGCAATGATGTTGTCACTGCTTGTTCTGAGGTCACTGCTCTCTGTGAGGTCACTGCCTGCTGTGAGGTTGCCAGTGCCTGCTCGGGAAGAATTGTCAGTGTCTGCTGCTGCAGGTGTGTGTGCACTCGCCTGTATGTGGTTGCAGGTGTCAATTCACAGCTCCTGGCTGGTCGCTACTAAGTCCACTCTCTCCTTGCTCCATGAGGTTTATCGTACCTCTTCTTAAAGCTATGTATGGATCCTACCTCTACTACGTCACTCTCCAGATTGTTCCACTTCCTGACTCTATGACTGAAGAAATACTTTCTAACATCCCTGTCGCTCATCTGAGTCTTCAACTTCCAGTTGTGGCCCTTGTTGCTGTGTTCCATCTCTGAAACATCCTGTCCCTATCCACCTTATCACTTCCACTCAGTATTTTATATGTCATCATGTCCCCCTGTGTGTGTGGAAGGGGCTATTGGATGTTAAGTCTCAAGGTCAGGTCTGCGGCAACTCAGTCATCGACCAGCTGTAGGAGTGTTGACTAGTGCTGGCATCAGTGTCCAGGTTGCACTGTACGTAACATTTTTACCTAACCTACCGTACATCTCCACCTCAGTGTAGCAGGTTCACATGCTTAATATACATAACTTTCCTTGGCATTATGTCAACAGGGTTCTCCTTTTATCAACAAGCCACAGCTAGGATATGCCTTGCGTTGGCTGGCCGTTAAATTTAGGCAAACCCCTGTTGAGCTACGGACATCATATTCGTTGTTACAGTGTCGAGACGTAATAACTCACTGCGGAATGCGTCGCTGATCTTGGTGCTTAGGAAAAACGGTACCTGGTGTACAGTTAATGATTTTCATAAGCTGGATACTATGGTAATCCCGTATCAGTTCAGACTCGCAGTGCTTAATGACTTGCTTAGGCAGTGATAAAGTCTTCTCATTATTGATTTGTTTAAGGGTTTTTGGCAGAGCACACTTCATGAGGACAACCAAATGTTAGCAGGTCTCTCGACCCTCTACGAGCCATTACCACTTCCTCAAAATGATTTTTGGGCTTATGTCAAATGTTTTGAGCAGTGTTACAGGTGTACTTAGACGATTTAATCATGTCACGAGATGTTAAATCACATCTTGAGATATTATATACGGCACTAACTTGATTAGTTAAAGATAATACGAAAAATAATAAAGATTATAGTGTAATCAGCCGTAATCCCTAGAGGGATTACGGATGATCATAGTAGAATGACAACAGCTTTCGAGTTTTACAGCCCCACAGACTGTTGATGCTGAAACATTATTTGTTAGCTTAGCAAATCACTCTCTATAAAAAAAAATTCTGTTAAACGCTAATCCTGAGTGGGTTATTCAGGGCAAGACATAGTGGAGGCTTGATCCTCCGTCTGCTGAGCGCCTAACAGACGGGCATCCTATTTGTAAATCACTCTTTAGATCTTTCATAATTTCGTATCATGCACTGTACCCTCATTGACTAAATTGTTTACATAAGTTACTCGGCTAGTTTGGAGTTTTATTCATTGCATTTCAGATAATTTAAACGTAACTTACTCTCGTGTTCTAAAATTTCCTGACTTTACAAAGCCTTTCATTTTAACGACTGATGCCAAACCTGGTTTCGTTAAACCCAATTCTAGTACCAAATGTAGAGGCAAATATAATTCATTAGTGTTCGCTGAGAGAGTCCAGACTCAAGCTGAGAAGAGGTAAACAGTCACTGTTCAAGAAACATCTGTTATTGTTTGGGTTCAGGTCTTTCCCTGATATAAATTACACAAGAACATAAGAATGGAGGAACACTGCAGAAGGCCTACTGGCCCATATAAGGCAAGTCCATATCAAAATGACCTCTACCCAAAGCTACCCAATACACATGATGAAGTACATATAGTGTGTGCAACACCTGGGTATCTGTACATATTTCTGCATGCCTGAAGGACGTATCACCTCGTCTTCGACAGCTTGTCGCATATATTTCTGCATGTCTTGAGAAAGCCACTGGTTGGCGAAACGTCTACAGAATAAAGATACCAGGTGTTGCACATGTGTCTAATTCATCAACGTGTCAAAATTGTAGACTAATAATATCCAGCTCACATCTTGACAGATTATGTACCTCTCATCCCTTTGCTGTTCAGGTGTACACAGTAATCCTACCTTTCAACACCTACCTGGAAAACAAAATGTTATCGGTTATGCCTTGTGAAGGCATGTAGGTACTGTCGTTAATGGTAAGACACATATGCAACAGTTAGGTTGTATACCATTTTGATGTTCAACAGTTAGGTATCTTTATTATGAAACGTTTCGCCTACACAGTAGGCTTCTTCAGTCAAGTACAGAAAAGTTGATAGAAGCAGAAGATACTTGAAGACGATGTAATCAGTCCATCACCCTTAAAGTTTTGAGGTGGTCAGTCCCTCAGTCTGGAGAAGAGCATTGTTCCATCAACTTTTCTGTACTTGACTGAAGAAGCCTACTGTGTAGGCGAAACGTTTCATAATAAAGATACCTAACTGTTGCATATGTGTCTTACCTAACAACCTGTCGGTATTTTATACCATTTTAATGTTCAAACTGTCGTTAATGATCTCCCTCTCAGTGGGGAAGAAGAAAGAACTAAGCGGGAAGATCCGATCTGGTCAGGTGAGAATAGGCTCTGAGCAGAGCAGATGCTTTCTTGTCCGCGAAATCTCCGGTACCAGTAAACAACTCAGTTGAGTCGGCAGTTGTTGTATCAACTGGCGAAGCTTGGTACCTAAGCTTAGATGTGTAATTCATCACTTATTTAACCCTAGGTCTATCGTAAATATAGCTCTGCAGGTACGATATCCCAGGTGTTGCACATCCCAGCAAGAAGTGATCTATCAGGCAGGCTAGGTTGAAGCACTATTGGCTTCATATAGCAACTGGTGTCGCTGAGTGCGTTTAGACATGCAAGAAACGTATGCATTACAAGGGAAAATGTAGGTTGATCTAATTCATTTTAGGTATATACAAATACTAGTGTGTGATGAATGGTTTTGAAAAACCGACAAGTTGAAGATTGAGACACTTATGCAGCATATGGGAATCTTTATTCAGGAATAAAGATTCCCATATGCTGCATAAGTGTCTCAATCTTCAACAAATACTAGTAAATCTTAGGCAAGAGTGCGTATCGACCAGGTGACAAATTTCCAAACTTCGAATCGGGAAATAAGCATTTATATGTGATGGTAGGTAATTTCTCAGGCCATTACCAACTTATCTCCCATCTCTGATAAAACTGCGGTTGCTAAGGCGATCAACGAGGATATAATTTGTTGACCTGTCAGACCCGAGTCTGAAGCTGCAGATAAACCCGGAATATTTTGTTAGGTAATAGAGCAGACATGTTCATCCTTGAGGAGATACCTAAGTCAACCACTGTAGCTCAGCAACCAGCCAGTCATGGTAGCAGCTGCATGGATAAACCAAAACCAAAAGTATTAGACATTCTCTACTCTCAGTGTAGCAGGTCACACACTTGACGCACATCTCTACCCTCAGTGTAGCAGGTCACACACTTGACGCACATCTCTACTCTCAGTGCAGCAGGTTACACACTTGACGCACATCTCTACTCTGTGTAGCAGGTCACACACTTGATGCACATCTTTACTCTCAGTGTAGCAGGTCACACACTTGACGCACATCTCTACTCTCAGTGTAGCAGGTCACACACTTGACGCACATCTCTACTCTCAGTGTAGCAGGTCACACACTTGATGCACATCTCTACTCTCAGTGTAGCAGGTCACACACTTGACGCACATCTCTACTCTCAGTGTAGCAGGTCACACACTTGATGCACATCTTTACTCTCAGTGTAGCAGGTCACACACTTGACGCACATCTCTACTCTCAGTGTAGCAGGTCACACACTTGATGCACATCTTTACTCTCAGTGTAGCAGGTCACACACTTGACGCACATCTTTACTCTCAGTGTAGCAGGTCACACACTTGACGCACATCTCTACTCTCAGTGTAGCAGGTCACACACTTGATGCACATCTTTACTCTCAGTGTAGCAGGTCACACACTTGACGCACATCTCTACTCTCAGTGTAGGAGGTCACACACTTGATGCACATCTCTACTCTCAGTGTAGCAGGTCACACACTTGATGCACATCTTTACTCTCAGTGTAGCAGGTCACACACTTGACGCACATCCCTACTCTCAGTGCAGCAGGTCACACACTTGACGCACATCTCTACACTCAGTGCAGCAGGTCACACACTTGACGCACATCTCTACTCTCAGCGTATCAGGTCACACACTTGAGGAACATCTCTACTCTCAGTGCAGCAGGTCACACACTTGACGAACATCTCTACTCTCAGTGTAACAGGTCACACACTTGACGCACATCTCTACTCTCAGTGTAGCAGGTCACACACTTGACGCACATCTCTACACTCAGTGCAGCAGGTCACACACTTGACGTACATCTCTACACTCAGTGCAGCAGGTCACACACTTGACGTACATCTCTACACTCAGTGCAGCAGGTCACACACTTGATGAACATCTCTACTCTCAGTGTAGCAGGTCACACACTTGACGAACATCTCTACTCTCAGTGTAGCAGGTCACACACTTGACGCACATCTCTACTCTCAGTGCAGATTAACTACTGTTGCCAGATGACACCTGGCACTCTGGTTCACCTTGAAATGCGAGGAAAAATAACCAGTCGTTTACCTGTCGCAGGTGGCTACAGATGGCTGGAGCCTGGCCTGGCTCATGCCACCAGAATGCCACCACAGTGCCACCAGAATGCCACCACAGTGCCACCAGGAGGCCACTGTAGTGACGAATGCACCTCCCACGACACTGGTTGTAGGACCTGGGAACGACCGTAGTGTACAGATACGCTGTTTATATGTGAAAGTTGACACCGCGGGAACAAAAACTAGCTGGTGAAAGGAAGTCTTCGAAGAGACGTATGTACTGATAACATTGGTAAGATACAGTAGTCTAAGATTGGGTTGTCTAACCAGATAAGATACAGTGGTCTAAGACTGGGTTGTCTAACCGGATAAGATACAGTGGTATAAGATTGGGTTGTCTAACCGGATAAGTTACAGTAGTCTAAGATTGGGTTGTCTAACCGGATAAGACACAGTAGTCTAAGATTGGGTTGTCTAACCGGATAAAATACAGTGGTCTAAGACTGGGTTGTCTAACCGGGTAAGATACAGTAGTCTAAGACTGGGTTGTCTAACCGGGTAAGTTACAGTAGTCTAAGATTGGGTTGTCTAACCGGATAAGATACAGTGGTCTAAGACTGGGTTGTCTAACCGGGTAAGATACAGTAGTCTAAGACTGGGTTGTCTAACCGGGTAAGATACAGTAGTCTAAGACTGGGTTGTCTAACCAGGTAAGATACAGTAGTCTAAGACTGGGTTGTCTAACCGGGTAAGATACAGTAGTCTAAGACTGGGTTGTCTAACCGGGTAAGATACAGTAGTCTAAGACTGGGTTGTCTAACCGGGTAAGATACAGTAGTCTAAGACTGGGTTGTCTAACCGGGTAAGATACAGTAGTCTAAGACTGGGTTGTCTAACCGGGTAAGATACAGTAGTCTAAGACTGGGTTGTCTAACCGGGTAAGATACAGTAGTCTAAGATTGGGTTGTCTAACCGGATAAGATACAGTGGTCTAAGACTGGGTTGTCTAACCGGATAAGATACAGTAGTCTAAGATTGGGTTGTCTAACCGGATAAGACACAGTAGTCTAAGATTGGGTTGTCTAACCGGATAAAATACAGTGGTCTAAGACTGGGTTGTCTAACCGGGTAAGATACAGTAGTCTAAGACTGGGTTGTCTAACTGGGTAAGTTACAGTAGTCTAAGATTGGGTTGTCTAACCGGGTAAGATACAGTAGTCTAAGACTGGGTTGTCTAACCGGGTAAGATACAGTAGTCTAAGATTGGGTTGTCTAACCGGGTAAGATACAGTGGTCTAAGACTGGGTTGTCTAACCGGGTAAGATACAGTAGTCTAAGATTGGGTTGTCTAACCGGATAAAATACAGTGGTCTAAGACTGGGTTGTCTAACCGGGTAAGATACAGTAGTCTAAGACTGGGTTGTCTAACCGGGTAAGTTACAGTAGTCTAAGATTGGGTTGTCTAACCGGGTAAGATACAGTAGTCTAAGACTGGGTTGTCTAACCGGGTAAGATACAGTAGTCTAAGATTGGGTTGTCTAACCGGGTAAGATACAGTGGTCTAAGACTGGGTTGTCTAACCGGGTAAGATACAGTAGTCTAAGATTGGGTTGTCTAACCGGGTAAGATACAGTAGTCTAAGACTGGGTTGTCTAACCGGATAAGATACAGTAGTCTAAGACTGGGTTGTCTAACCGGATAAGATACAGTAGTCTAAGACTGGGTTGTCTAACCGGGTAAGATACAGTAGTCTAAGACTGGGTTGTCTAACCGGGTAAGATACAGTAGTCTAAGACTGGGTTGTCTAACCGGGTAAGATACAGTAGTCTAAGACTGGGTTGTCTAACCGGGTAAGATACAGTAGTCTAAGACTGGGTTGTCTAACCGGGTAAGATAAAGTAGTCTAAGACTGGGTTGTCTAACCGGGTAAGATACAGTAGTCTAAGACTGGGTTGTCTAACCGGGTAAGATACAGTAGTCTAAGATTGGGTTGTCTAACCGGATAAGATACAGTGGTCTAAGACTGGGTTGTCTAACCGGGTAAGATACAGTAGTCTAAGACTGGGTTGTCTAACCGGGTAAGATACAGTAGTCTAAGACTGGGTTGTCTAACCGGGTAAGATACAGTAGTCTAAGACTGGGTTGTCTAACCGGGTAAGATACAGTAGTCTAAGACTGGGTTGTCTAACCGGGTAAGATACAGTAGTCTAAGACTGGGTTGTCTAACCGGGTAAGATACAGTAGTCTAAGACTGGGTTGTCTAACCGGGTAAGATACAGTAGTCTAAGACTGGGTTGTCTAACCGGGTAAGATACAGTAGTCTAAGACTGGGTTGTCTAACCGGGTAAGATACAGTAGTCTAAGACTGGGTTGTCTAACCGGGTAAGATAAAGTAGTCTAAGACTGGGTTGTCTAACCGGGTAAGATACAGTAGTCTAAGACTGGGTTGTCTAACCGGGTAAGATACAGTAGTCTAAGACTGGGTTGTCTAACCGGGTAAGATACAGTAGTCTAAGATTGGGTTGTCTAACCGGGTAAGATACAGTAGTCTAAGACTGGGTTGTCAACCGGGTAAGATAATGGACGTTCTCTAGCTTCCAGTTGTATTTTACACTATTCTTTGTTAATCGAATATTTTATTGATTCTCATTAAGTTTTATCTCGATAAATTATGGAATATATTATAATCAAGGACAGAAAATAAATATACAGTAATATTGTATCATCAGCGAATGTACTTGCGATAGTAACAATTATTTTTGATATAAAGAAAATATGAGATGGGTGCGTGACTTGAATATGGTTCGGGTTAAGTGTACTTGACAGGACAGATCACTGTATCCCGTAGCTCGGTTGGTAGCGCATTCAGCTCACACACTGAAGTCCGTGGTTCGATCTCCGGTATGTGTGGAAACGTTGGGGAGGGGGGGGGGGTTTCCTTAAGACACCTGTTGTCATTGTTCACTTAGCAGTAAGTAGATACCTGGGTGTTAGCCGACTGGTGTGGGTCGCATCCTGGGGAGCTAATATTTTGCCCGAAATGCTTGCATAACAAGGGGCTTCTATATAGTATGTCAGCAATGGTCTGTTTAAGTTGTATCATGTACTTGTAGAAATAACGGTTATTATTATTATTATTACTGTTATTATTATTGGTATTATTATTAGTATTGAGAGCAGCTGTAGGGTAGGGAGGCAAGGTAGTGATGTAGGAAGGAAGCGAAGGCAGGTAGGCAGGGTAGTGATGTTGGAAAGGAAGGAAGGAAGGGAAGGCAGGCAGGGAGGTTGGGAGTCAGGGTAGTGATGTAGGAAGGAAGGGAAGGCAGGCAGGGAGGCAGGCAGGGAGGGCAGATAAGGCAGGGAGGAGTGGGAAGGGACATGTGCTGTGAAGGAGGCACGACACTAGGTGTTATGACAGCAGCTCCTGTGTTTACACCAGTCAAGCATACACCATGTGTGGCCACACCAGCCAACACCATGTGTGGCCACACCAGCCAACACCATGTGTGGCCACACCAGCCAACACCATGTGTGGCCACACCAGCCAACACCATGTGTGGCCACACCAGCCAACACCATGCGTGGCCACACCAGCCAACACCATGTGTGGCCACACCAGCCAACACCATGTGTGGCCACACCAGCCAACACCATGTGTGGCCACACCAGCCAACACCATGTGTGGCCACACCAGCCAACACCATGTGTGGCCACACCAGCCAACACCATGTGTGGCCACACCAGCCAACACCCTGTGTGGCCACACCAGCCAACACCATGCGTGGCCACACCAGCCAACACCATGTGTGGCCACACCAGCCAACACCATGTGTGGCCACACCAGCCAACACCATGTGTGGCCACACCAGCCAACACCATGTGTGGCCACACCAGCCAACACCATGTGTGGCCACACCAGCCAACACCATGTGTGGCCACACCAGCCAACACCATGTGTGGCCACACCAGCCAACACCATGTGTGGCCACACCAGCCAACACCATGTGTGGCCACACCAGCCAACACCATGTGTGGCCACACCAGCCAACACCATGTGTGGCCACACCAGCCAACACCGTGTGTGGCCACACCAGCCAACACCGTGTGTGGCCACACCAGCCAACACCGTGTGTGGCCACACCAGCCAACACCGTGTGTGGCCACACCAGCCAACACCGTGTGTGGTCACACCAGCCAACACCGTGTGTGGCCACACCAGCCAACACCGTGTGTGGCCACACCAGCCAACACCGTGTGTGGCCACACCAGCCAACACCGTGTGTGGCCACACCAGCCAACACCGTGTGTGGCCACACCAGCCAACACCGTGTGTGGCCACACCAGCCAACACCGTGTGTGGCCACACCAGCCAACACCATGTGTGGCCACACCAGCCAACACCATGTGTGGCCACACCAGCCAACACCATGTGTGGCCACACCAGCCAACACCATGTGTGGCCACACCAGCCAACACCATGTGTGGCCACACTAGCCAACACCATGTGTGGCCACACTAGCCAACACCATGTGTGGCCACACCAGCCAACACCATGTTGTGGCCACACCAGCCAACACCATGTTGTGGCCACACCAGCCAACACCATGTTGTGGCCACACCAGCCAACACCATGTGTGGCCACACCAGCCAACACCATGTGTGGCCACACTAGCCAACACCATGTGTGGCCACACCAGCCAACACCATGTTGTGGCCACACCAGCCAACACCATGTGTGGCCACACCAGCCAACACCATGTGTGGCCACACCAGCCAACACCATGTTGTGGCCACACCAGCCAACACCATGTGTAGCCACACCAGCCAACACCATGTGTGGCCACACCAACGTAAATAAAGTACGAACTATACTTATCATCTATTGAGGACACGGTTAACCTCCAAGAAGATATAAACGAAGTTTTCCGATGAGCAACGGAACACAATATAATGTTCAGTGAAGACAAATTCCAACTACTCCGTTATGGAAAACTGGGGGGATAATAACTAGTACTGAGTATACTACAAACTCTGATCATACAATAGAGCGGTCTATGACCAGGTCTCCCGGTGGATCAGGGCCTGATCAACAAGGCTGTTACTGCTGGCCGCACGCAATCCAACGTACGAACCACAGCCCGGCTCATCCGGCACCGACTTTAGGTATCTGTCCAGCTCCCTCTTGAAGACAACCAGGGGTTTATTGGTAATGCGCCTTATTGCTGGTGGGAGGCTGTTGAACCGTCTTGGGCCCAGGACACTTATTGTGTTTTCTCTTAGTGTACCAGTGACGCCCCTACTTTTCACTGGGGGTATGTTGCATCGCCTGCCAAGTCTTTTGCTTTCGTATGGAGTGATTTCTGTGTGCAGATTAAGAGACCAGTCCCTCCAGAATCTTCCAGGTGTAGATTATGATATATCTTTCTCGCCTGCGCTCCAGTGAGTGCAAGTCAAGTACTTTCAGGTTCTTTGTACATTCTCTAGATCTGCAGTTTCACCTGCCTTGAATGGGAATGTAATGTACAGCAGTATCTCACTTTATTTATAGCTTTATTGGCGGTTTAAAAAGAGGATGACTTTTTTGTCCAGCGATGTACGGAATATGAATGAGAGAGAGAGAGAGGGAGGGGGGGGGGTAAGAGGAGTTGAGATATTTGGGAGGGAGTCAGTGTCTCTAAGAGAAAAAATGCCACCTTATTCTGATAGCTTTATCGTTCCCCACATCCCATCCCCCACCACCGCCTGTCTGCCTGTCTTTCTATCTTTCTCTCCCCCCCCTGCCTACCCCCCCTCACCCCCTTCACCTGCTGCCATATTTGGTCTGCGTCATACAACTTAATTATAACCCACTGATGTAAACACTTCCTAAAATGATGTTTACCAGGGTAGTCATGCATGTTATATATATGATCTGGGATAATGTAACGGCTCTGAAACTATACCTGCACTTCCCAACAACTACAATCAGTCACACTGCGATGGCCCAGTGGTGGAGAACATAGCCTCAACAGTGCTTCAGTGTGTGTGCCTCCTGGCAGTGTGTGTGCCTCCTGGCAGTGTGTGTGCCTCCTGGCAGTGAGAGCGCCTCATGCATCCAGTCTTAAGCTTCTAACCGCTGGGAACAGGTCATGCGACGTAAGAAGTTATATTACAATAGTGGATCATCCACATACAGAATATAGCTATCGTGTACAATCTGCTAACTAAAAATGGGGCCTTCATTCCTTCTATTTCATTAGTTAGAATTTTATACACAATAGCTACATTCTGTATGTGGATGATCCACTATTGTAATGTAACTTACGTCACATGACCTGCTCCCAGCGGTTAGAAGCTTAGGGCTGGCCATTAACTATCTCCTGGTTACTCTGTCTTATGCTGTCTACGAACTGTGGGGCCTACTCCACCCGACCCCTTACGGGATGGGGTGTGAGGGGACCTTTGGTGGATGGCAGTCGGTCGAGCTTCTCTCCCTCTGTCAGAGAGGGATCATCGTGGGTGCCACCCACGTTACCATACTCTGAAAAACTTCTCATTTTCTCTTGTTGCTACCCTTGCAACATTGCACAGCTCCTGATGACGCACTGAGAAGTGTGAAAGTACTTAAGCTTAAAGTTTCCACCCCCCGGGCTTTTTTTGCATATATATATATTTAATTATGTGTATGTGTGTGTATAAATGCTAGTAAACTAGTCAGTGACTGAAAGGGATATGATAAAAGCAGCAATCTTTATCGACAGATACATAAGTTTGGCGAAGAAAAAAAAAACTCTGGCAGGAAGCAGTGATTACAGAAGGAGGATAGTTACAGCATCAGGTTTCCACTGGCCTTGTGAGATGTTGCAGACTGTGTCGTAAAGCATTTTTCTGTATTTACAGATGCACTTGTTTTTGTATATGTGTGAAACAAACAGCTTCCCAGGTGTGACAGTTGTTACCTGAGTACTAACAGTTGTTACCAGTGGTCTGACAGTTGTTACCAGTGGTCTGACAATTGTTAACTGTGTACTGACAGTTGTTACCAGTGGACTGGCAGTTGTTACCAGTGGTCTGACAATTGTTACCTGAGTACTAACAGTTGTTACCAGTGGTCTGACAATTGTTACCAGTGGTCTGACAATTGTTAACTGTGTACTGACAGTTGTTACCAGTGGACTGACTTTTTCTACCAATGGTCTGACAATTTTTACCAATGGAATGAAAATTGTTACAAGTGGTCTGAAAATTGTGTATCGTTGGTCTGCAAATTGTTACCAGTGGACTGACAGTTGTTACCAGTGGACTGATAATTGTTACCAGTGGACTGACAGTTGTTACCAGTGGACTGACAGTTGTTACCAGTGGACTGATAATTGTTACCAGTGGACTGATAATTGTTACCAGTGGACTGATAATTGTTACCAGTGGACTGATAATTGTTACCAGTGGACTGATAATTGTTACCAGTGGACTGACAGTTGTTACCAGTGGACTGATAATTGTTACCAGTGGACTGACAATTGTTACCAGTGGACTAACAATTGTTACCAGTGGACTGACAATTGTTACCAGTGGACTGACAATTGTTACCAGTGGACTGACAATTGTTACCAGTGGACTGACAGTTGTTACCAGTGGACTGACAATTGTTACCAGTGGACTGACAATTGTTACCAGTGGACTGACAATTGTTACCAGTGGACTGACAATTGTTACCAGTGGACTGACAATTGTTACCAGTGGTTTCAAGGACTCAGTCTTGTACAAGATGTTTGTCTTGCAGAATGCGACCAAAAAATCTCACAATTGAAGGATCTGGATTTGAACCAGAGACGAGCGGAAACGTTGAGCACGTTTTCTCACACCTGTCGCCACACATGGGTACCCGTGGTGGGGACCTGTGTGTTAGCCGACGTTTGTGAGCCGCATCCTGGGGAAGAGGATCAAAGGACTCCCAGTGGAAATAAGCCACATTGATTGGCTTTCCTGGGCTAGCCTGGCTTACTAACCCGGGTTAATAGTCTTACTTGCGATGCTAAGCTTGCATGAGCTGAAATAACAGGTTCCTACTTCTTGTCTCCCTGGAGGGTGTTCCAGGTTCACCGCCCCCCGGGGGCCCAGTCCTTGACCAGGCCTCCCGGTGGATCAGGGCCTGATCAACCAGGCCGTTACTGCTGGCCGCCAGTAGTCCAACGTACGAACCACAACCGGGCTGATTGGTCACTGACTTTAGGTATCTGTCCAGCTCCCTCTTAAGGCAGCCTCCCCTTATGCGTGGGAGGCTGTTGAACAGTTCTGGGCCCCGGACACTTACTGTGTTCGAATGCATTCCAGCCTTGGGTGGTCGAGTAAGTGTGGTATCCATCTCTGGGAGAGGGTGAGGAAGGCACGCTAAGGAGACAATCTAGAGGTAACTCACCTGGGCGAAAAAGAGTCTGGGAATGTAGGGTGAGAACTCCATTGGTAAGTCAACCTTCCACCTGACAATCTTATGGCAGGTCTAGCTTCAGGACGGACGCTGACAGCATTGTGTCCACACATTTTGAAGGCTGTTGGAATTTGTTTAACTTGTCGACGCCCATTATTGTCACGGTGACGTCTATATTTACGTCAGGCTGACTGGATTGTTTACACGATGCCGACTGTGATGTTTACCTCCAGTGACTGGGTGACGAAGGAGAGGGGGGAGGGGAGTCATAACACCGGCTTGACCTTGAGATTGTTTTGTGTACAATGTGTTCTGGCTCCCACGTGTGTGTGTATGTGGGTGTCTGTGGGTGTGGGTGTGTGTATGTACTCACCTATTTGTACTCATTCCTGGCGCCTCCTCTTCACTGACCGCTACTGGGTCCTCTCTCTCCCTGCTCCATGAGCTTTATCATACCTCGTCTTAAAACTATGTAGGGTTCCTGCCTCCACTGCACCACTACTACATTTGTGTGTGTGTGTGTGTGTGTGTGTGTGTGTGTGTGTGTTTGTGTGTGTCTGTGTCTGTGTGTATGTCCTCTAGTGTCACCAAGTTTAACTTTTTTTTGGTCTCTCCTCATATATCTTAGGTCACATTTTATCTCGTTGCAAACCTCTACCTTTTTCCAATTTTCTGACGTATTTGATCAGGTGTGGGTTTCACGCTGCCGCGATTGAGTCCCTGTTGAGATTCCTGAGACTCTATATGCTACAAAAGTTAAGCTCGGTACTATGCTCACCCAGAGGTCCTTCTTGAGTGAGGTTTCAGCCTTAATCCTCCGTGCCTGCGCTCCGTTTCTGATCTTCTTTACTCAGTGCCATTTTTTATAAATATGTTTGTTGATGTTAAATTCTAATAGCCACTTACCACACCAGTCCTGTAGCTTGTCCCGCTCCTTGTGTAGTCTTTCCTGGTTTTCCCTCTTTTTGTTTTCCTCTTTAGTTTTTCATCTGCAAACTGGGATGCTTCTGAGTATTTTCCCTCATATCCGTCATACTCGTCACTCTTGCCCATTCTGATGCCTCTTCCCAGACAATCACTAGGTTCCTTTCTGTCAAGTATTCTTCTGTGTTATTCTTGTCTCCTCCTCTAGCTTTTATTCCAGTCTTTTGTGCATTACTGTTTCAAAAGCCTCCGTACAGTCCAAAAATATGCAGAACATCCGCCTCTCTCTCTCTTGCCTCACGTCTGTTTCCTATTAAAAGAACTGCAGCAGACTTGTGAGGCAGGATTTACCGTCGCTCAAACCATCCTGTTTGTTTATGAATCCACTTCTTGCTAAGTGCTCCGCCACCATTTTTTCTTGACTGTCTACTCCAACACCTTACACATGAATCATATCAGTGACACTGCCAAGTAGTATTATGCTACCTGTTTGTCTTTTTCTTAAATATTGGGACTACATTTGCTGTCTTCCACACCTCTGGCAGTTGCCGTGTATCAGCTGACTCTAAGACGGTGGCCAATGTTTTACACTGACCTCTTCCTCCTCTCTCTTACAGAGCTCACGAAGAGATATTATCAAGTTACATTGCCTTCGAGGTATCTTGCTACCTCAGCAGTTTCTTCAACTCTTCTCCTGCGTTCCTTGCTTTCTTTATTGTTTTTCCAAGCATTTGCACTTTTAGCGTTTGCCTTTTCGCACCTCTGGGTGAGTCATGGGCTCATTCTGTTCCTGCTTGTGTTGTTCTTGCTGCTGGGTATGCATTTCTTCTTTGTCTCTTAGCCCAGCACTTTCCAGCTACGCACTCCATTTCATTCGCTGCCTTCTAGGTCCCTTTCTCGCAGCACTTTATTTAAGAATTTTGTCATGCGAGTGAAGTCTCTTCAAGTGTGGTGTCTTTCTTTGTGTACTGTGTGTGTGTGCGTGACTGCATGCGTGCATGCGGGCATTCACCTCCAGCCATTGGCTCCTGCCTTTTGCTATCGAATAAACGATGCGTTTTGCTGTCATCCCTGAGACTATTATATACAGTTTTGAAGTCACCTGTGACGCAGTTGTCTGCCACTTTGCTCATGACTTAGACTGGAAGGAAATATGTCTTATGTTCCTTTGGTTCTGTTCACATACTCTGCTTCATGTTCATACTCTGTATGAATATGTATACATGTATCGCTTTTGCTAATACTTTTACCACTTTTTTCAACATTTCTTTCCAGTTTCTTATATTTTGATACTAAATCGAAATGATATTAGCGTATTGAAATAACTGGATAAGCCTTTACTTCGCAGAGATACATCTTAGAGTTGAGAGAAGGTTTGTGAGCGAGTGAGAGGTGTGTGAGGCAGTAATACCCAGCTGGCAGGTGGTTTCCTGTAAGACACTGCATGAGATGTTATATATGTCTTCTAATCACATAGTGAAGTTCACCCAAGTCTGACGTTTTGTGTGGGTACTCAACTAATTGTACTCACCTAATTGTGATTGCAGGGGTCGAGACACAGCTCCTGGCCCCGCCTCTTCACTGAGTGCTACTAAGTCCTCTCTCTCCTTGCTCCATGAGCTTTATCATACCTCATCTTAAAGCTATGTATGGTTCCTGTGTGTGTGTGTGTGTGTGTGTGGTGTGGACGGGATGAACCTGGCAGGAATCCCTGGAATTATTGCACCCCTAGAATTTTGCATGATGGTATTGGTAGTCACGATAGGAGCAGATTCTAAACACCTTCTGCGGTGCTAGTCGCTTTCTTTGACGACTGATTTGCAAGTGTCGTTGTATAGTGCATACCAGGTATAAACGAATATGCGCCAAATGTACACGACTGAAAGCCAGAAGCACAAGAGTACAAGCCAGGTGTATACATGAGTGCATTCAGACAAGCATAAGGAAGAGAGCAGCTATATGTAACCTGTCAGTGTGACAAACCAGCAAACAGGCACATATGACCAAGGTGGAAACGAGAATAGATGAGGCAAGAATAGACTCACTGTCGACATGTAGACGGACAGAGATTCATGAGAGGCAGGCGGACAGGCAGGCAGGAAGAAATGTAGGCAGACAGAAATGCATGCATGCAGAAAAGAGCAGCATGCAGAGAGACACAGACGCAGGCAGGCAGGCAGGTAAGCATTCAGGAAGGCTGCAGGGAAGGCATATAGGCAGGCAGGCAGGCAGGCAGGCAGTCAAGCCATTCAGAAAACAATTAAGCCCACTGATTTTTGCTAAGATATCTCAACAATAATTTTACACACACACTTCTTTCACGCTGTCTCACACATTTCGTGGCTTGTTAATTTCAATTTAAGACACCTAAAGTGGAAGAATATAAGGAATTAACTCTTACGAATATTAAATTCGCCTCTGTCGAAAGTTAGTGGAACCGACCAGATTAATAATACTCTCGAGGTAATGTTTATAAATAATTATCATACTGATCATGAGGGTGTCAGACACAGCAAGCAGCCACAAACTGTCTGAAGTTCAGACGTTCGTACACTGGATCTGAGAAGGTCAACACACACACGCTGGAGGTTGTATTCAACAAATTATTTCACAACATTAAATATATTAACCATGAGTTTACGAATCATAAACTTACGGAAATACGCTGGGAATCAGAATGAGTTGCGTGGATTTGAAACATTGTCTCCAAAGGATGAGTTCAGTGGCACTTGGTATATGATTCAGACTCTGTTAGGAAAACAAAGAGGAAGGGCAAATTAGAGAGAGAGAGAGAGACGCCCCCTGTAAAGGCGACTACGAAGAATCACAGAACTTATATCAAAGTTCCTTGATGCCAGTGAAGGGCTCTTGATCTAAGGAACCGAACCTGTCATCCTTCTTTCTTGAAACGAACCTGATTGCCTCGCATTCCTGATACTATTACTACTACTACTACTACTACTACTACTACTACTACTACTAATAATAATAATAATAATAATAATAATAATAATAATAATAATTTTCAAAGGTTTCAGATTTTTCTCAAGAACGAAAAGAAGAATGGTTAAATAAATGAACAACGCAAAGATGATAGTAAAGTCGTCACAGAGTCAACGAGAAACGAAAAAAGTTGAAGAAACCGAAATCCTTTTCCGCACGTGCAAAAATTCCTTGTTTAACGGAAACAAAGTCACATTGCTAACCAAGAAATGAGCGAGAGAATTACCCAAGTTACAGTGTATGACTGTAAATATTATTTTGTTTTTGTCTAGCTTGTCTACAACAGTCAGTGAGACGTGTATCTACATCATGTTGTGTTGGTACATCCAACACAAGTCATAACTTTGATAATTCATAGCTTTTCTAGCCTATCTACAACATAGTTACAGCTATATCTACGGTCATATGTTATATTTGTAGCTAATTTGTCTGGAACACTCTGTAATGAATGCAGAGCAACGTGTTTTTTTACTTTCTACAGTATGTACTGCAGACACGTTATGTTTGCTGACGAGTGTTGTGGGAGTGACTCGAAGTCTCTGTTTAGCACAGGTGCTGCCACCTGCCTACTGTTATATCCCTGTCAGCTTTTCCTCCCCTTGAATACCAATGCCTACGTTGTATGGTAGATGCTTAATCATTCATACGTAATCGAACTTTGGTATTAGAATTGAGTGTCCGTATCTCTGCTGAAGCTCTCCCTTGTGTTAAGACAAGATTTATTGGGATTTTTAACTAGGAGGGTTAGCCACCCAGAATAACCAAGAAAGTCAGTGCGTCATCGAGGACTGTCTGTCTTATTTCCATTGAAATCCTTCAATCCTGTCCCCCAGGATGCCACCCACACTAGTCGACTAACACCCAAGTGCGAGGAAACACCCATCATTTCCACCCATGCCGGGGGTTGAACCACGGACACACAATGTGTGAGTGGAGCGCGTTGCCAACCAGGACAAGGAGAATATCATTGACGTAATTTTTCAATGCAATTTAGAAATTGACTCTTGAAGATACACTCAGGTAAGTGCCGGTTTAGAAGTGGTCAGTAAATGTTACTGTTGTTGCATGGAGTTGGAGATTGTTGAGAGTTGCAAGTTGCAAGCTGGAGATTCAACCAATATGTATACGGATTTTTTTTTTTTTGCTTTGTCTCGAGTGATTTATTTTTTATATTTCTTATTATTAATATTATTATTATTATTATTATTATTATTATTATTATTATTATTATTATTATTATTATTATTATTATGATTATTATTATTATGGTTACTATTATTATTAAAGACAGTTCCCATAACGAGCTGCTTGTTTCTAAATTGAAAGGAAGGCAGACAGGTAGGCAGACAGGCAGGCAGACAAGAAGATTTCATTTGTCAGCTGGACCCAAGTAGCGAACTCTCAAAGACCCTCCCCCCTCCAAAAAAAAAAAAATCAATCTAGACAAGATAAAAATAGAAGGGAGTCACAGGTGATAACAGCATGTAAACACAAAGATAGATAACCGTTATCAGAAAGTGAACTTGTGATAGACTTTCCTGTGTAAGGTAACACCTGTCATACAGTCAAGGCAGCACCTGTTATACAGGGTCTTCAAGGAGGTTGCTTTGATCCTTGGATCAAACCTTATATCCTCCCATTCACCGAGCACTGTGTGACCCTTAGGCATTTAGCGCTTTTCCTCGATGTTGATAATTTTCCAGAGGAATTTGTAAAGCACTTGCATCTTCAAGACGCAGCGCTTGCGTCTTCAAGACGCAGCACTTGCATCTTCAAGACGCAGCACTTGCATCTTCAAGACGCAGCACTTGCGTCTTCAAGACGCAGCAGCACTTGCATCTTCAAGACGCAGCAGCACTTGCGTCTTCAAGACACTGCTGCTGCTACAAGTACTCCTGGTGACAGAGGTTACAGCGCTAGTAGTTACAGCAGCCATTCTTGAGAGGGGTTGTCGTAAACAATGGGACAACTTCCTGGGTTATCGAGATGTTATAAAAACGCATTACGAGTGAAAAGACCTACCTGCAGTTCATTACCTTTGTAAATTGTGAGTTCATTACCTTTGTAAATTGTGAATTCATTACCTCTGTAACTTGCTCAGCTATCAAAACTTTGGAGTCCAGTCCCTGGACCAATTATGTACCTCTGTAATCTTTTGACTACCGCCCACAGGATGGGTATGGGGTGCATAATAAACATATTAAACTAAACTAACGAGTGAAATCTGTATCGCAGCATTGGAGTATAAAGACAATATGAACACAGTGTGGGCACAAGAGCACAACATAAGCACAGCATTCCCAGCGGACAGCATAATATGAAGATAAGTCCAACTTCCGCTCCCACTGTGGCATCCGTCGCCTTGCTCCTCAGTCTTCACGCCTGTGCTTCAGACTGTATAAGACTACGGTGTTCTTCCCCAACTCCAGGGCTGAGGGACTGATTACCTCAAATTCTGTACGTATATAGTTCCACTGTCTTCCAGTTGCGTCCTTGAATTGGTATTGATAAAGCCACTGGGTGGCGAAACGTCTACACAAAAGATACCCAGATGCTGCACATGTGTCTAATTCTTCATTTATATTATAGTCCTTTGGTACCTTTTCGTCTTCATTGTTCAGACGAACCAACAGTTCCAACACTGTTTCCATCGGCTCACGAAATCGTAATGACACGATTGCAAACAAACCATACCCCGGCCGGAATTGAACTCCAGCCCGCGACGGGCTGGAGTTTTGAGACTCTCTGACCGCGGGTTCAATCCCGGCCGGGGTATGGTTTCCATCGGCTTTTAGAATTTCGGTCGTAATCCCATCCATAACCCGAGGTTCTCTCTTTCAACTTTCTGCGTCAACCACTTCCTCCAGGAATGCATAATTGCAAGGTATGCAATATGAAGGCAAGAGGGAGGTAGATGGGGAATAAGGAAAGGAAAGGTGGAAGGGAGGAGGGGAGAAAGGGAGGAAATAAGGAAATATATATAAAGTTAATGATGAAAGGAGGGAGGCTTGAATAGAAGGAATAGGAATAAAGAAGGGAATGAGGGGAGGCTAAGAAATAAACAAGGGAGAGAGGTAAGAAATCTGAGAGGGATGTTAAAATAGACGGGGGGGGGGGGAAGAGAAGAAAGTCGAGAGGGAGATTACAATAGAAGGGAGAGAGGGAAGAAAGGACGAAGACTGGAATGAATGAAAAAGAAAAAGGATGGAAGGAATGGTGATGGAGAAAAAGAGAAGGAAAGAAGGAAGACAGGATGCCCAAGAGAGTTCCATACGTTCAAAAGTTCACATTCTAATCCCTCCTTAAAAGGGAGCTTTAAATTTACCCCGTGGTTGAAAGTCCCTTCTTTGACAATACGTTCCTCACCTCGTAGTATTAAAGGACTCAGAACCCGAAACTTAAACGAGATTCCCTTACGTAGCATCTCCTGCCTCTCCGAGATAGCCTAAGACAAGGTCAGAACATGCACCCCTCCTCATGATAATTTCTTGTTGATCCATGACTCACGAAATCGACATTACAAACCACGGAACGGGTAGGGTTTGAATCCATGGCGAGTGAGTCGTAAAACTCCAGGGGTGTACGTACTTGACTGGAGTTTAAGTACTCACTCCCCATTGGCTCAAAACCCCACCCGTTCCGCGGTTTGTTGTTGATTCCTGGAGGGGACGTCAGCGCCCCCTCCAGGAATCAGGCCTCGCCACTGACTGCCTTGGCTCTGTGCATAAAAAATAGATGTTAGGGTTGCACGCTGGTATTTCGGGTACTGCATGCCTTGTGTTATAGTTTAGTTTAATATGTTTATTATGCACCCAATACCCATCCTGTGGGCGGTAGTCAAAAGATTACAGAGGTACATAATGGGTCCAGGGACTGGGCCTCAAAGTTTTGATAGCTGAGCAAGTTACAGAGGTAATGAATTCACAATTTACAAAGGTAATGAACTCACAATTTACAAAGGTAATGAACTGTTATAGGTACTGCACGTTGGGCGCGGTATTGGTATACGCCGCTATGCGGCAGCAAGCACCACCACGACGAACACAGCAACAGTGATGATTTTACGAAAATGACGAAGACGGCGATTGCCAAAAAGAAAGATAAGGATTACGGAGTTGAAGATAATGAAGAGATAATGATACGTTTCGCGCTAGAGGGGAAATCCTTGATGACGTCTGTTCTGATCGTCATAACTGCCCTGAGTGTCCTGATTATTCTGACCTTTCTGACTGTCCTGACTTTCCTGACCCTCCTGTCTATCCTGGTCAGGTTACGAAGATGAAGAATAAGACAAAGAAAAGAAAGTACCAGCACGACATTTGTTAGAGATATAAACACGTACTGAGTCGTGTACTAGAAACAGCGCTTGTGTTGCTGTGCATTAGAAACAGCGCTTGTGTTGCTGTGCATTAGAAACAGCGCTTGTGTTGCTGTGCATTAGAAACAGCGCTTGTGTTGCTGTGCATTACAAACAGCGCTTGTGTTGCTGTGCATTAGAAACAGCACTTGTGTTGCTGTGCATTAGAAACAGCGCTTGTGTTGCTGTGCATTACAAACAGCGCTTGTGTTGCTGTGCATTACAAACAGCGCTTGTGTTGCTGTGCATTAGAAACAGCGCTTGTGTTGCTGTGCATTACAAACAGCACTTGTGTTGCTGTGCATTACAAACAGCGCTTGTGTTGCTGTGCATTAGAAACAGCACTTGTGTTGCTGTGCATTAGAAGCAGCACTTGTGTTGCTGTGTAGTAAACTCTAGACATGCCACAAAGTGTCAGAAACAATGGGAAAGCTATCGTGTGCCACACATTTCAGTCACATACAATATCAGTCACACTGGATCCCTTTCCACCTCATCTCATGTCTTCCAAACCCATAAGCGCTGTAAAGTGCTCTCTACCCTTCTCTTCTTCAAATCCACCTTGTTTTTCCCCAGTCGTACTTTCTGTTCACCCTTCCTTCCATTGGTTCTCTCAAGGATAATATTTTCTCAGGTGAAATGAGAAAAATTTCTTCAAACAACTTAATAATTAAAATAGTGTTTCTCATCAGCAACGTTGTATTATCCGTTCGGGTTACGAGCTTGTTTTGCATAATAATACTACTAATAATATCTTGATTTCTACATGTACAAGGTATACAGGCCTAGCTGACATTAGTGACATACTACTGTATAGAAAGCCTCTTGTTATGCTGAGCATTTCGGGCAAATTAGGTCAGTTTTGTCCCCAGGATGCGACCCACACCTGTCGACTAACACCCAGATACCTGTTTTACTAATGGGTGAACATGGACAGCAGGTGTCTTATGGAAACACGTCCTCATCCCTTGTATTTACCTATACGTTACCTCATTCCTCCTCACCAACATCATCTTACAGCGTCACAATGCCTTCCCACACACACATACACAAAAACTGCCATAGAGTTCGAATTGGAACCTTCAGAGTTACCAGATGAATACGCTGCCTCGAGCAATACTGCGCAGGATGCGCCGCGCCGCGCGTGGGGGCGCTGTGAACGATGCCTTGATGCCGCTAGTGGATGCTTGATACAAGCAATCGAATCGACCCTCTCTTTCTAAAGTCAAACCTGATATGCCACCCACTCCCCAGACTGACTTTAGCAACTGTCAGTGATTATTATAGTTACAATAATAATAATAGTAATCCGCATTCGCTGCCTGACCACGGTCGAGTGAGGTTGTGCGCTGCACCCCTCTGCTGTTCAGGCGAGCTACCTTGTATCAACATGGCGCTGAGTGTGAGGAGGCGCGTAAATACCATTGGTATTGAGCTGCTTCGTGGGGCGATTTCACCCTCTTCAGTGCAAGTCTTACTCCCGACAATCATTAGGGAGACCTATGGAATCCAGGACGATGAGGTGTATGGTGTAGCCCTGAATGGGGCTTATAGAATCTTCGTCAAACTGAATTCCACGTCCGTGTATGAGTCTTTGGTGACGAGGTTCCAAGACGTGAGTCTTGACGCTACTCCAGCTGTGAAGGTGCGTTTGATCGACGTATCTCGCCACTTTACGTGGGTTAAGATACGTAATGTCCCATTTGAGGCAGATGACGCTGACATAAGGAGTGTTTTTGAGACATATGGAACCGTACATCTGGCACAAAAGGGCAAGTGGACGGCAGGTGCTTACATGGGACGTCCGGAGGGTACCTTTTCCCTGAAGATGACTCTGAGACATCCCATACCGTCTTACGTCGTGTTGGAGGACTTCAGGACGCAAGTTATGGTATCGTATGCCGGACAGAGACGTACGTGCAGAATATGTGGGGCGTACGACCATATGGCGGCAGAGTGCGTGAAGCTGAGGAGGGCGCCAGCGCAAACTGGTGAAGCACCAGTTACCAGCGTGATAGCTGTTGAGAGCCCAGTGCGCAAGCAAGGGCCTGGGCGCTTGTGGAGTGAAGAGGTGGAGAATTCCAAAGAGGAGAATGGCATGTGTGAGGTAAGCTGTGATGTAAAAGGATCTGTTACTACACAAAGGACAAGTACAGAAGTGCAAGTGCAGGAGGAGGTGCAGGCTCTAGAGGAAGAGCTTCAGGAGGTGTTAAGGACATTGACACCGCCTGCAGAGGATGTTGTTCATGAGCTGGTGAGAGACACGGCGGTGCCTGTAGAGGAATGTAAGGATAAAAAACATAGCAGGGTTGACGGGCCAACTAGTAAGAGAGAGTTGTCGCCGTGTGCTGTGGAACGGGGCGTGGTGGAGGTTGAGGTTCATCGTGAGGGAACCTCAGAAGATAACATGGATGTAGAGGGCATCACGAGGAAGAGAGCGGCGGCGTCAGACTCAGATGATGTCCTGACGCCGGCGCAGAGGTCTGGGAGGAAGGAAGAGCAACGTCGAAGCAGTCACGATAAGAGGCATCGCAAAAAAGGGGGAGGGGTTGATGGTGTGAAGCCTTGTGCTGGCTCTGGGGCAGGAGGCCCTGGGATGAATGAAGAGAGGAGGAAGGGTTGGAAACTATAAAGAGGCCTTAGGTGTATGACTGTGAACGTAAATGGACTGTGTAATAGTGTGAAGAAGGAATGGTTTCGAATGTTTCTGTATAAATACAGGGTGGATGTAGTGTTCCTGCAAGAACACAATTTCAAGGAGGGAAGAGTGCTCGAGGTGGAGGGGTTTCAGGTCATGACTCTGCCATCTGCACGTCTGAAAGGTGGTGTGGGTATATTGATCAGGGAGGCAAGCCCGTTTGTGTTGCTAAGAAGTGAGGGGGGGGGAGGGGGAAGAGTATTGCGCGTGGATGGGTGGTGGATGGGACAGCGGGTATCTTTTGTATGTGTGTATGCACCAGCGGAAAATGACGTGAGGGTAAAAAGGGATTTTGTATGTGAAGAACTAGTTTTCTTCTTACGTGGTTTACCTGCAGTGGCCGTCGTTGGTGGCGACTGGAACTGCGTTATTAGGAGGGCTGACGTGGAACCAAAAGGGGCGGGGCACGTGTCGGCGGCCTTGCGAGATCTTTTGAGGGATATTCAGTTGCGGGATGCGGTTGGAGGAGGGGCGTGGGAGGTAGAGCACACTTTTGTAAGACGGGGTTACGCTGCTAGGTTGGATAGGCTGTATATATCTCAAGGGGTTGGGTTGACATTTTTCCGTACAATAGAAGTAGCTTATTCGGATCATCGGGCGGTAGTAGCAGAGGTGGCGTGGGAGTCACTAGCAGGTATATCTAGGGGATATTGGAAATTAAATACAAGTGTGTTAGGTGATGAGGAGGGGATAGAGGGATTTGCAACGCTGTGGGAGGGGTTACGTGCAGAGATAGAAGGGGTAGAGGATGTGGTGATGTGGTGGGATGGTGTGGCTAAAGAACGGATTAAGCACTATTACGTAAAGGAAGGGAAACGTATCAATTCTTTAAAATATGGGCTTGCTAACTATTTGGAGGATAGATTACGGGGTTGTTATGCGAGGGGGGCGGTGGCGGGCACTTATCCAATGGACGAAATTATGGCAATTAAAGGGAGGCTGCGTGAGGTACAGGATGAGAGGTTCCAAGCGGTGAGGGTACAGGCGGGGGTGGAAGAGGTGTTATGGGGCGATAGACCTTCCTCGTGCGTATTGCGTAGGCAGAAACAAAGACAGCAGGCAATGACTATTCCATGGTTGGAGGTTCATGAATCGATAGGAGAGTACAGGGAGGGGCAGGTCATACAAGCTACGGAAGGAATGGGGGCGTTTGCTGACAAGTGGTATGAGAAGTACTGGCAACGAGAAGGGGTAGAGGATGGGGTTTTAGAACAGGTGTGTGGGAGTGTGGTATGTCAGTTGCGTAACAGTGATAGGGAAGCACTGGGTGGGGAAATAACTGAGGGGGAAATATGGAGGGCTTTAAGTGGAATGCGAAAGGGCAAAGCACCGGGAATTGATGGACTCCCGGCAGAGTTTTATCAGCAGCATTGGGAATTATTGAGGCATTTTCTGGTTAGGTTATTAAATTGCATGAAGGAGAGAGGTGAGCTGGGTGAGAAGCAGGCAACGGCTGTCGTTGTATTGGTACCGAAGGGTAAGGGGCAGCATACGCTTCGGGATTACCGGGCGATCTCGTTGTTATGCGCAGATTATAAATTGTTTTCAAAGATTTTGGGAAATCGGGTCAAGTGTGTAGTGGGGCGGGTAGTATCAAAAACTCAGTTTGGTTTGCCAGGGAGGTCTATGGTGGAGGGGCATGGGTTACTTAGGGATTTCGTGGAGGCAAAAGGGGGGGGGGAGGGAGGGAGGGAGGTTTGGTGGCCCTCGATTGGCAAGGGGCATACGATAGAGTGGATCGGAAAGCATTGAAAGCCATCCTCAGGGGTCAGGGGTTTGGGGAAGAAATAGTGGGCTGGGTTGAGGCGTTGTATGGAGGTGCAATGGCGAGGGTACAGATTAATGGTCGATTGGGTGGGAAGATTGTAATGGGTAGGGGACTTAGGCAGGGGTGTCCTATGTCACAATTATTGTTTGCGTGCGTACAGGACCCCTTTTATAGATTGATGGAGCAGCGTATGTGTCACGTAGAGGGACCAGGGTGTGAGGTTGCGAGGGTTTGGCCAGTTTTAATTGGGTATGTGGATGATACAACTGTTCTGATCAGGGAGGGGATGTCAATGGACACATTAGACGGGGTAGTACAAATGTTCGCAGGGGCAACTGGTATGAGGGTAAATTCAGATAAATCCATGGTCATGGGGTTAGGAGCTTGGGCGGGTAGGGTTGATTGGGGTAGTGCAGTTGTGAGGAGGCAGGTGCATTCGTTAACAATCTGCGGTCTTATTTATGCAGACGATCTACCTGTGGCACGCATGGAAAACTCGCTTAGGATGGTAGAAAGGATTCAGGGACGCTTGGGTGCATTGCGACCTTATCATTTGACCCTTGTGCAGCGTGCCATTGTTGTTAATATCTTACTGTATAGCAAAGTATGGCACGTGGCAGCCGTGTTCCCATTAACTGGGCCGGCAATAACGAACATACTTAGGAAGGTTTTTAAATTCTTGTGGGGTTCGAGCTGTGATTGGATTAAGAGGGATGTGGTAATGTTACCTGTAAGTAAGGGGGGGCTGGGATTGCTGGACTTAAAGCGGAGGGTCAAATGTGTCTTCATTAAAAGGGAGGTGATGAGGGAAAATGTGGGTGGGGGGGGTTTGGCCAGGATCCATAACAGATTGCAACGGATGTATACAGGAGTTGAGTTGCATGAGTGTGAAACTGTGTTGAGGGCTCTGGCGTGGGATCGAGAGCCAGCAAAGGTTAAAATAGGTAGGTTGTGTAGATTGTTAGCCGGGAGGGTTGTAGCGCCTGTAGAGGGAATTTTCCCCATGTATGCATGGGGAAGTATATGGAATAGGTTGAGTAGGATGAGGTTGCAACCTCGTGTTCGGGATGTAATGTATCGTTTTCTGCATGGCATTTTACCGTCGGGTGTGGTTCTACGGGATAGACGAGTCGTTGACGGGGGGGGGGGGGGGAGTGTGGGATATGTGGTGGGGAGGAGTCGGCTTTTCATGTAGTATATTTTTGTGATGGACTGAGGAGTGTCAAGGGGTGGTTAAATAGGGTGATAAATAGGATAGGAGGTAAAGGAATTTCTGTATTGAGAGCATTAAGTCTCGACGTGGGGGGTTGGGAGGAAAGTGTAATCAGAGCTGTGGGGTACATTATGGCAGATTATATCTATATAGTGTGGGGATTGCGGGGCAAACAGGTTGCTGAGGTGAAGAGGAGGGTGTTAGCGTTAACGTTCTATAAAACGGTATGTAGAAATAAGGAAATTTATGGGAGGAGGTGGGTGAAGGATTTTTCAGAGGGATATAGGCAACTTACGTTACAGGTTTTATTAGACTTGTAATATACGATGGAGGGGAGGGTATGATTGGAAAGTGTTGCTGGGGTAGGGAAGTCAGGGGTGAAAACAGGGTTGCCTCCCTGGTAATGGATAACAAAAGTTTTGCGAGAGTGTTGGATGAGTGATGCATGAGTGAATAATATGTGGACCACGGGTGCCCGCACCTGTGGAGCTGGCCAGTTTTTGTGTGAATGGACTTTCTACTTATTATACATATTGTGTGTGGTAATATTGATTTACGGTAATGACATTGTAATTTGGAGATTTGCTATAATAATTGCACGTATTTGCTCCAACTTGTTTTCTAGGTGCCTTGCACTGCATAGTGTTGATGCTGTGATCATGCACGGTGTCCAGAGATATGATGTGATATGTTTGTATTAATGTCTGTGCATAATTGTTCGTCACTGCTGTTCTGCAATTCAGTTTTGTTTTGAGAGTAAAGAGGTTAATGCACGTCAGATAGTGTAATAAAGTTGGGCAACAGTGGTGTTATAGGTTTTTGTGGTTAGGTGCGTGCTAGGCACAGTCTTGATGTGTTACTTATGTCATGGTTATATTTTATGTTGTATTGTACTGTTGTCAATAGTACTATGTAATGTCCATATAAGCTGTATAGAGCTTGAATGTCATAGTTGAAGCTGTGTTATTGTTTTAACACTGGAATTGCATGTTTAAATGTGTAAAGGCTTACATGTGTTGGATTTTGAGACTAAGTTTATTCTTATGGTTTTGTAGTAATTTTGTATGTCTTTGTGACTTTTCTATATCACCATTGTTATGTAATACATATTGTTATGTAACTGAACCATTAGGACAATTACATAAATTAATGTTGGATCATTGCTGTGTGACTTTCGATTAGGCAACATTCATTGTTTATAGTATGTTAGGTTGTAAATAGTGGGGTGGTTGGATAACCACGGAGGGGGGGGGGTAATATGTGTGTATAATATGTTCAGTGCAATGCATTGTATGGTCTGTAGTCGATTATTAAGTACCATTTCGAGGGATGTGTATATAAAAGTGTTGTTCATATCATGTAATTCTGTTGGGTAGCTCCAACAGGTTTGGGTTAAGTGATAGGATGAGGGAGCAGGGAGGGGGGGGTGTACCCACACGGAGTTGTAAGTGTGGTGTGTAATATTAGATGTAGGGAGGATTGTGTTAATTATCGACTTAAATGAGTTTTACATATTATATTTTGTAATGTCATGTTTTAAATAAAATATAAAAAAAAAAAAATAATAATAGTAATAATAACTCAATAATAATAATAATAATGTAATATCAATAACAGCAATAATACTAATAATAGTAATGATAATGATAAAAATAATAATAGTAATAATATAGCACTAACACTAATATAATAGTAATGATAATATTGACTAAGATATAATAATAATAATAATAATAATAATAATAATAATATTATTATTATTATTATTATTATTAATATAAGAGATGGTGGGACATGCACACGCCACGGCGTACACACAGTTTGTAGTTTAACAAGATTACTTAAAACCAGAGTGTGCCTCTACGCTGCTCTTACGCGAGTTACACTGTGCGGACAGAAGCTGTCTATCTTACCTCGTCAGATTTAATTACATAGAGTAGTAGTCAGGAGAGGACGAAATAGTGAGAAATAGTAGACCCCGGGGTGACTAGTACTGTACGTAGACCCCGGGTGAAAAATAGACACCCCGGGACGACTAGTACTGTACGTAGAACCCGGGTGAAAAATAGACACCCCGGGACGACTAGTACTGTACGTAGAACCCGGGTGAAAAATAGACACCCCGGGACGACTAGTACTGTACGTAGAACCCGGGTGAAAAATAGACACCCCGGGACGACTAGTACTGTACGTAGAACCCGGGTGGAAAATAGACACCCCGGGGTGACTAGTATTGTATGTAGACCCCGGGTGAAAAATAGACACCCCGGGGCGACTAGTACTGTACGTAGACCCCGGTGTTAGTGATACAAGTCACCTATGGTAAAGAAAGTCTTGATCACACCATGTTTCACACAGAGATGAGTTTTTACAAGACTAGAAAACTCGTCTATGAGAGAAATGTTGCATAATGGAACCTCTCGTGCAAGTCTTGGTATTGTTCTTCTCGTTGTTGTTGTGTGTGAGTTAGGACACTTATTGACAGTTCAGGACATTTGTTAAAGAAAACGTTTCGCCACGAGTGGCTTCATCAGTTCTCAGTTCATCAGTGGCAAAACGTCTCCTTCAATAAATGACCTTCAGTAAGTGTCCTTGTTCGTAGCTTGTTGGTACCATTATACTACTGTCGATATTTTTGTTTGGTGATCCGGTTTGACTGGGTGGAAACCGTTGAGTGGGCGAAACGTTGTCAGTAAAGGATCGGGTTATACGGCATTTGTGTTCTTTAATTTTTTTTCCATCGTGTGGACATTTGATACTATATCTGTCCATTTCGAACGTCTCGGTATTCTGCCTTCCAGCCTACCCTTGGCTGCCCTTCTCTCTCTCTTTCTCTCACACACACACACAATGATGAGGCAGGGCCAGGAGCTGTGAATCGACCCCTGCAACCACAATTAGGTGAGTACACACACACACACACACACACACACACACACACACACACACACACACACACACACACACAGGTACGATAAAGCTCATGGTGCAGGGAGAGTGACCCAGTAGAGGCCAGTGAAGAAGCGATGCCAGGAGCTATGACTCGACCCCTGCAACCACAACTAGGTGAGTACGCACACTCTAAACCTCATCTGTAACTACAATACAAAGTAAAAATTCTTGCAACAGAAAGTCAGTTCATGAGCTGAGTTAAGCTCCGACAGTGACACAACGTTTTCAGCGAGTGTGCAGGGATAACCAGCCAGAACCTGTTGTACGTGATGCTGCACGTGATGCTGCAACGGCAAATACAAGGCTCATCTTGCTGGAAATATTAGTGGTCAGTAATATCCTCTGTTAAGTTAAAGGACACAAGTGCAACTAATGTGATATTTTACTGTGGCAACGTTTCGCTCTTCAGGAGATTTGTCAAGTCGTTACAAACAATACATGGACGCAAAGGGTGTTTCTAGGCTTTAGAGTGAGATGTAAGGCACAATATAATCGTAGTAATACTAGAAGTAGTGGTAGTAGTAGTAGTAGTTGTAATACTTGTGGTGGTAGTAGTAGTAATACTTGTGGTAGTAGTAGTAATATTTGTGGTAGTAGTCGTAGTAGTATCATCAGCAGCAGTTATGTGATGGCTGGGTTTATTGTTTTGAGGAGAATTCTTGCTAATACTTCAGAAATGATGACGCTGTCTTTGTGTTAGAAATATCGATTAATGATAATTCAGGGTATTTACGTCTACGGAAATTAGGCTCTTTTATCACTAGTCGGGCGTCGTTGAATTTCATGAGGTGACTGGTGGAATTCCGGTGTTGTACGCAGGCGTTGTTCAAGTTATCGTTCCTACATGCGTTAATATGTTCATTGAGACGTGCTGTGATATTTCTTGCTGTTTCACCTACGTATGTTCTGTCACATCCTCCACAAGGTATAGTGTCAACAATGAGTGGCTCAAGGTAGTTCAGTTTTGCACTGGTGGGATCTGAGTGTGATGCTGTGATCTTTCTTTCTTTTTTTTCACATAGTCGAGATCTACTCAAAGGATTTTCTTCATAAACACAATAGTTATATTTTTTCCTTGCGATGGTTTTCTATTAATTTCTATCACTGAACGACTGAGAGATTTTATAAATTGTGTTATAACCCTCTTTCCATTTCCTTAGTCTTCTGTTCTACGTTGCATTTATTTCTTCTTTATAGCTTCCTTTCCAGTCTTTACTGTTAATTTGTTGTATAATGGGGAATGGTTTGTTCACTATCCATCACCTTATTTTCCCCTCGGGACTGTTAATTAAGGCCTGAGGAGGAATGAGGTGTGTCCCTGTTCCATCTTTTCACAGTAATATATTATTGTATTTTCCTTTCGCTCTAAAGTTCAAAGATGTAACTCCTCCTGAGGACTATATTACTCCGCATTACATTACTTCATTCATGTTTTTTAGTTTTATGTATAACTATCAGAGTGAAATACGGAGCGATTGTGTTTAACATTTTTAACTGGCGGCTCGTAACCTGCCTTGGGAAGGTTTCCTGTCTGTTCATGGGCGCTAGGCGCAATGTCCTATAGTTTGGCTTTAAAAGAAAAATACTGATATTCACGGCCACCTGTAAGCAGAATTGTTGCCACACTTGGAGTGCACTTGTGCAGTTTTCTTCTCTCTGGGTTAGGTTAGGTAAGGTTCGTCAGGAAACAAGACAAATGACTCACGAAATCGTAATGACACGATTGCAAACAAACCATACCACGGGCGGGGATAGGTCGCGCGATCAGTCATAAAACGCCAGACCGATGCGCTAGCCAAATGTTTCCTGATGAGGGTCTTGGTTATATGATGACCCGCAGCTGAAGATTTTGGTCATCTGACCGAGGCCTTCCGATCGTTTACCGGTCGACCCCTTTAAAAATTAACCTCGCTCTAGCGCTTCGAAGTCTCGCCATATATCAATGTTAGTGAGGAGTCAGAACGCGCCGCAAGTGTCCGACAGAGGTAACTACCCATACTTTGCTTTTTGCTATAAGACAGATTTTGTAGCCTCTTCTATAACTGATGAGTATCACTGTATCACTGGAGTCTCCACGCTTCTTACTGAGTCTTCATTTTTTTTTCGTCTGGAAACAATGTCCTGATACGAGTCTTGGAGGAGGAGGCGTACATGTGAAAGCGGAGGTACCTCTGTCCCCTGTGGTTGCCCGAAATGCATTTGCATACTAGTGGTTTTCTTTTGTGCATTATTACATGCAAACTACATTATCGTTGTACAGCATAAGACGAAATAAAAATTTGAATATGAATGGTTGAGGGTCAGCGATTCCAGCCCAGCGGCTGGGGCGGCGAGGAGTGTGTCAGGCAGTCCGCAAGGATATTGAGACACTTATGCAGCATATGGGAATCTTTATTCAGGAAACGTTTCGCCACACAGTGGCTTCATCAGTCCAATACAAAGAGGAAGTATGAGCAAGAGGAGTATGATTACCTCATACTCCTCCTCTCCTTACGCCTTCCTCTTTGTATTGGACTGATGAAGCCACTGTGTGGCGAAACGTTTCCTGAATAAAGATTCCCATATGCTGCATAAGTGTCTCAATATTTAACTTGTCGGTTTTTCAAACCATTCATCACAGTCCGCAAGGAGCTTGACCGGAGGTATTTTGGTACTGACTTCGATCTGTGCACAGTACACACAGACAACCTGAATGATCATGACACTAGCAATTATCGGGAGTATGTTAATAAGATAGTTTGCGGTTTATAGCAGTTTTAGAAAATTCCGTAGGCCGCATACTTGTCAATATTGAAAAATAAACGTATTTGTCAGTATGTCACTGATATACAAGGATGTGGAGGCGGAGGTAATCATTCCCGTAACCATCCACTGTGTGTGTGTGTGTGTTAGTTAGTTAGTTTAATATGTTTATTATGCACCCCATACCCATCCTGTGGGCGGTAGTCAAAAGATTACAGAGGTACATAATTGGTCCAGGGACTGGACTCCAAAGTTTTGATAGCTGAGCAAGTAACAGAGGTAATGAACTCACAATTTACAAAGGTAATGAACTCAATTTACAAAGGTAATGAACTCACAATTTACAAAGGTAATGAACTCCAGGTAGGTCTGGTCACAATCATGACAAGTTACAAAGGTGTTTACAGATTACAGAGGTACGTAATGGGTCCAGGGACTGGGCCCCCAAAGTTTTGATAGCTGAACTAGGTACAAAGGTAATGAACTCCAGGTAGATCTGGTCACAATCATGGCAAGTTACAGAGGTAATGAATCAGCCTCACTCCTATATATGGTTACAGTCATGAGCAAATTACAAAGTAATGAACTACTGATACGTCCACACCTGGTCACAATTGTAATGAGTTATAAATACAAATATTAAGTGGATCATACACCCACACTAGCGCACGCGCGCACATACACACACGAGGGCGCACGCGTGTTATGCGTTGACGTGTGGTACTCTCTCCCTCACCCAGGTCACAGACTGCCTCGACTCCACACTAGATGCCAGCACCTTACACCCACACAAACACACACACACACATTACGTACCTTTCTCGTCATGTAAATAATTTGACAAACACCGCCGTTGTTCCTAGTAGGCCTGCTACTTGTTCATTGTGAGCATATCACAGACCTTGCGGGCAAGTGAATCGGCTACCGAAGGGCTAAAATCAGAGGAAAGCAACACATATATAGCAATCCTAAAACCAATCTATTTTTATGAGTCTCTGCGCCTGGCTCGTGTGAGTGGGACTTTCCCACAGATTAGATGACAATCCCTGAGAACCAGTTTGCTTAATGTCACTACGCACCGACAGTGCCCCTCTTGCAGGCAGTGACAGTAAGTGCCAGCCTTCCAGTGACAGTGCCAGTCTTCCAGTGGCAGTCGGTGCCAGTCTTCCAGTGACAGTGAGTGCCAGTCTTCCAGTGACAGTGAGTGCCAGTCTTCCAGTGACAGTACCAGCCTTCCAGTGATAGCCAGTGCCAATCTTCCAGTGACAGTCAGTGCCAGTCTTCCAGTGATAGCCAGTGCCAATCTTCCAGTGACAGTGCCATTCTTCCAGTGACAGTGACAGTCAGTGCCAGTCTTCCATTGGCAGTCTGTACCATTACAGTATATCAATCGGTGCTAATTTTCACACAGTGCACGTTCATGGCAGTCTTGCCGTGTCAGTCAGTGCCAAGTTCGTATATTATTTACAAGAGTCGTGTCTAGACGCACCTTTGATCATGTCTGAGGGAGAGAGAATTGTTATTATCATCATTATTATTAATGTTAAACAGCCACATGAAGCTTGTATAGAATGATAACAAACAATAAGTGGGTGCAGTCTGGCAACAGACAGCCTATCTGTGTTTAGGTTATCTGCCGGAACCGTTCAAGTGCTTCATACAAGCTGTGTTGCATACACAGCATTAAGAATAGGCATGACTGGATCTACGAAGCTAGAAGGCAGTGATCCCAGCAACGGTTGGCTAAGAGGACTGGAAATTAGAATACACGTGCATACGCTTCGAAGACAAGTGTTTCCTGACGCGGGTCTTAGTCGTGTCATGACCCGCCACTGGAGCTTTTGGTCATCTGACCGAGGCCTTCAGCTGGCTTACTTGTCCACTCATTTTAAAAATTCAAGTTATAATTATAACCAGTCTTAATAGTGTCCATTAGAGGATTTGGTGAAGTCGTGTAGAAAGTTTAAGAGTAGAATATGAGCAAATATTTAAATATAACAAACATTGAACAGTTATAACTTACCACGACGCCAATAGGTAAAAATAATACGTTGAGTTGTTTATAAAAATTTGAAGTGTGAAAAAAGGAGGACCCAGGGAACTACCTGGAGAGTGTTCCACGGGGTCAGCGCCCCCGCGGCCAGGTCCTAGACCAGGCCTCCCGGTGGATCAGAGCCTGATCAACCGAGCTGTACGACAGTCAATCACTTTTCTTAAGTGTTAAGTCGCATATGTGACTGTCTTTGCCACAGCGAAATATTGATTGTTGATTTGGATGGACTGCAACTGTGCAGTTAGGTTGCAATCACCTGTTTGTACTCTCTTATTTGTGGTTGAAGGGGTCGAGACTCCTCTCCTTGCTCTATCTCTTCAGCCCAACTTCCTAATTAAAGTCCGTGGCTAAGACACTGTGGCTAAGACACTGTGGCTAAGACACTGTGGCTAAGACACTGTGGCTAAGACACTGTGGCTAAGACACTGTGGCTAAGACACTGTGGCTAAGCCACTGTGACTAAGCCACTGTGGCTAAGACACTGTGGCTAAGCCACTGTGGCTAAGCCACTGGCTAAGACACTGTTGCTAAGACACTGTTGCTAAGACACTGTTGCTAAGACACTGTTGCTAAGACACTGTTGCTAAGAGACTGTGGCTAAGAGACTGTGGCTAAGACACTGTGGCTAAGACACTGTGGCTAAGACACTGTGGCTAAGACACTGTGGCTAACATACTGTGGCTAACACACTGTGGCTAACACACTGTGGCTAACACACTGTGGCTAACACACTGTGGCTAACACACCGTGGCTAACACACCGTGGCTAACACACTGTGGCTAACACACTGTGGCTAACACACTGTGGCTAACACACTGTGGCTAACACACTGTGGCTAACACACTGTGGCTAACACACTGTGGCTAACACACTGTGGCTAAGAGACTGTGGCTAACACACTGTGGCTAACACACTGTGGCTAACACACTGTGGCTAACACACTGTGGCTAACACACTGTGGCTAACACACTGTGGCTAACACACTGTGGCTAACACACTGTGGCTAAGAGACTGTGGCTAACACACTGTGGCTAAGAGACTGTGGCTAACACACTGTGGCTAAGAGACTGTGGCTAACACACTGTGGCTAAGAGACTGTGGCTAACACACCGTGGCTAACACACTGTGGCTAAGACACCGTGGCTAAGACACTGTGGCTAAGACACTGTGGCTAACACACTGTGGCTAAGACACTGTGGCTAACACACTGTGGCTAAGACACTGTGGCTAAGACACCGTGGCTAAGACACCGTGGCTAAGACACTGTGGCTAACACACTGTGGCTAAGACACTGTGGCTAACACACTGTGGCTAAGAGACTGTGGCTAACACACCGTGGCTAACACACTGTGGCTAAGACACCGTGGCTAAGACACTGTGGCTAACACACTGTGGCTAAGACACTGTGGCTAAGACACTGTGGCTAAGACACTGTGGCTAAGACACTGTGGCTAAGACACCGTGGCTAAGACACCGTGGCTAAGACACCGTGGCTAAGACACCGTGGCTAAGACACCGTGGCTAAGACACCGTGGCTAAGACACCGTGGCTAAGACACCGTGGCTAAGACACCGTGGCTAAGACACTGTGGCTAAGACACTGTGGCTAAGACACAGTGGCTAAGACACCGTGGCTAAGACACAGTGGCTAAGACACCGTGGCTAAGACACCGTGGCTAAGACACCGTGGCTAAGACACTGTGGCTAAGACACCGTGGCTAAGACACCGTGGCTAAGACACCGTGGCTAAGACACCGTGGCTAAGACACCGTGGCTAAGACACCGTGGCTAAGACACCGTGGCTAAGACACCGTGGCTAAGACACTGTGGCTAAGACACCGTGGCTAAGACACCGTGGCTAAGACACCGTGGCTAAGACACCGTGGCTAAGACACTGTGGCTAAGACACTGTGGCTAAGACACTGTGGCTAAGACACCGTGGCTAAGACACCGTGGCTAAGACACCGTGGCTAAGACACCGTGGCTAAGACACCGTGGCTAAGACACCGTGGCTAAGACACCGTGGCTAAGACACCGTGGCTAAGACACCGTGGCTAAGACACCGTGGCTAAGACACCGTGGCTAAGACACCGTGGCTAAGACACCGTGGCTAAGACACCGTGGCTAAGACACCGTGGCTAAGACACCGTGGCTAAGACACCGTGGCTAAGACACCGTGGCTAAGACACCGTGGCTAAGACACCGTGGCTAAGACACCGTGGCTAAGACACCGTGGCTAAGACACCGTGGCTAAGACACCGTGGCTAAGACACCGTGGCTAAGACACCGTGGCTAAGACACCGTGGCTAAGACACCGTGGCTAAGACACCGTGGCTAAGACACCGTGGCTAAGACACCGTGGCTAAGACACCGTGGCTAAGACACCGTGGCTAAGACACCGTGGCTAAGACACCGTGGCTAAGACACCGTGGCTAAGACACCGTGGCTAAGACACTGTGGCTAAGACACCGTGGCTAAGACACTGTGGCTAAGACACCGTGGCTAAGACACTGTGGCTAAGACACCGTGGCTAAGACACCGTGGCTAAGACACTGTGGCTAAGACACCGTGGCTAAGACACTGTGGCTAAGACACCGTGGCTAAGACACTGTGGCTAAGACACCGTGGCTAAGACACTGTGGCTAACACACTGTGGCTAACACACTGTGGCTAACACACTGTGGCTAACACACTGTGGCTAACACACTGTGGCTAACACACTGTGGCTAACACACTGTGGCTAAGAGACTGTGGCTAACACACTGTGGCTAAGAGACTGTGGCTAACACACTGTGGCTAAGAGACTGTGGCTAACACACTGTGGCTAAGAGACTGTGGCTAACACACCGTGGCTAACACACTGTGGCTAAGACACCGTGGCTAAGACACTGTGGCTAACACACTGTGACTAAGACACTGTGGCTAAGACACTGTTGCTAAGACACTGTGGCTAAGACACCGTGGCTAAGACACCGTGGCTAAGACACTGTGGCTAACACACTGTGGCTAAGACACTGTGGCTAACACACTGTGGCTAAGAGACTGTGGCTAACACACCGTGGCTAACACACTGTGGCTAAGACACCGTGGCTAAGACACTGTGGCTAACACACTGTGGCTAAGACACTGTGGCTAAGACACTGTGGCTAAGACACTGTGGCTAAGACACTGTGGCTAAGACACTGTGGCTAAGACACTGTGGCTAAGACACCGTGGCTAAGACACTGTGGCTAAGACACCGTGGCTAAGACACCGTGGCTAAGACACCGTGGCTAAGACACCGTGGCTAAGACACCGTGGCTAAGACACCGTGGCTAAGACACCGTGGCTAAGACACTGTGGCTAAGACACTGTGGCTAAGACACCGTGGCTAAGACACCGTGGCTAAGACACCGTGGCTAAGACACCGTGGCTAAGACACCGTGGCTAAGACACCGTGGCTAAGACACTGTGGCTAAGACACCGTGGCTAAGACACCGTGGCTAAGACACCGTGGCTAAGACACCGTGGCTAAGACACCGTGGCTAAGACACCGTGGCTAAGACACCGTGGCTAAGACACCGTGGCTAAGACACCGTGGCTAAGACACCGTGGCTAAGACACCGTGGCTAAGACACCGTGGCTAAGACACGGTGGCTAAGACACCGTGGCTAAGACACCGTGGCTAAGACACCGTGGCTAAGACACCGTGGCTAAGACACCGTGGCTAAGACACCGTGGCTAAGACACCGTGGCTAAGACACCGTGGCTAAGACACTGTGGCTAAGACACCGTGGCTAAGACACTGTGGCTAAGACACTGTGGCTAAGACACCGTGGCTAAGACACCGTGGCTAAGACACCGTGGCTAAGACACCGTGGCTAAGACACTGTGGCTAAGACACTGTGGCTAAGACACTGTGGCTAAGACACCGTGGCTAAGACACCGTGGCTAAGACACTGTGGCTAAGACACCGTGGCTAAGACACCGTGGCTAAGACACCGTGGCTAAGACACCGTGGCTAAGACACCGTGGCTAAGACACTGTGGCTAAGACACTGTGGCTAAGACACTGTGGCTAAGACACCGTGGCTAAGACACCGTGGCTAAGACACCGTGGCTAAGACACTGTGGCTAAGACACCGTGGCTAAGACACCGTGGCTAAGACACCGTGGCTAAGACACCGTGGCTAAGACACCGTGGCTAAGACACCGTGGCTAAGACACCGTGGCTAAGACACCGTGGCTAAGACACCGTGGCTAAGACACCGTGGCTAAGACACCGTGGCTAAGACACCGTGGCTAAGACACCGTGGCTAAGACACCGTGGCTAAGACACCGTGGCTAAGACACCGTGGCTAAGACACCGTGGCTAAGACACCGTGGCTAAGACACCGTGGCTAAGACACCGTGGCTAAGACACTGTGGCTAAGACACTGTGGCTAAGACACTGTGGCTAAGACACTGTGGCTAAGACACTGTGGCTAAGACACTGTGGCTAAGACACTGTGGCTAAGACACCGTGGCTAAGACAGTCGGATATGTCTCAGACACGATATTTAACAAGTATTTATATGACTGTATTGTGACGCACTGTATTATAGTTACTAATTGTCGAAGTCATTTGTCGATAGATACTTGGCCTGGGTGGAATATATTTTTTTGTATGTGTGCGGTTTTTTTTTGTTTGTTTATGTGTGTAGATGAGTTAGGTACCAGTTATCAAAGGCACTTGTTATAGATACTTGGCCTGTTGTGCATTAGAATGTGTGTTAGTTAATTGGTTACCATTTTGTCCTAAGTACATGTCGATTAGACACTAGGCCTGTTATATACGCGTACGTGTGTGTGTGTGTGTGTGTGTGTGTGTGTGTGTATGTGTGTAGTAGTAGTTGCCAGTTGCCAAAGGCACTTGTTGATAGACACGATCTGTGTGTTGATGTGGTGTGTCAAGATTTAATCTGTGTTAATAAGCCACAATCTAGCTTAACCAAACCCAGTGTAACCTTACAACGTCGGTCGAGAAATTTGCTAAGAAAAACGGTATGTAAGAAATACGTAGGGTTCAGGAGGACACGTTAACAGCTGAAACTGGGGTAGAAAAGTGCAGGGCTCTCTCCTAATTCTACTTCTTCCTGCTCACACAGACGGCACGAGTCAGTGTTTAAGCACTATCATGCACGGAAACTTGGTAGAAAAGCTCTGAGAGAGCCAAAAAGAAATAAGAAAACTTCAGGAGACTTCTTTCAATGTATTCCATAAAGAGGAAATAAAATTTCTGCGTTGTAGATGGCGTCCAGTGTTGGTAACTCAGGCTTTCATCTCATTAACACAGGACAAGAGCAAGGAAAAAATGAGGAGGAAAGAGAGGAAATGGAGAAAGAGGGAGGAGATAGGCTGAGGGGGATGGTGTAAGAGGCAGATGGACGGTGCACGAGGAAACGGTTGGATCCCACTTTGCAACCAAGACGAAGACGATTGGATCCGACTTTATGTTCTTGACGCTCCAGGAGCCCTTGAAAGCGTTTCTGGTATTTATTGTTAGTGGCTGAACAGAATCCAGGTAATGCAAGTCTCTGACATTATTGCGTTTTATGAAGGCTTTGCCCTCAAAAAACCAGGATATTTTATCCGGCTTGTATTCCCAGTGTTATTATTCAATGAATGTAAAGGAACTTTACAAAATAAATAACTACCATTTAGTAACCATATTTTTACCTTACAATAACAAATTAATTGCAATCTCCGTTAATATGGTTTAATATTTTAAAAGAGCTTCAAGTATCAAGTAAAGTTATATATACACTGTTGTCTTGTAAGGAGAATATTACGAAAACTTCAGACAACTGTGAAAACTACACAAATTGCCTGTCAGTACCTGACCAGCCGGGCTGTGGCTCCTTTGTTGGTTTGCGTGCGACCAGCAGTAACAGCCTGGTGGATAAAGGCCTGATCTACCGCGAGGCCTGGTCATGGACCGGGGCGTGGGGGCGTTGACCCCCGGAACATCATACAGGTAGACTCCAGGTATGGTGTTAGTCTGTGAAGACCTTCATGTACCAGCTGGTTTATTAGTTGTCATTTGTTTAAGGAACTTGTACGTCGGTGTGTGTGTGTGTGTGTGTGTGTGTGTGTGTGTGTGTGTGTGTGTGTGTGCTCACCTAGTTGTACTCACGTAGTTGTACTCACGTAGTTGAGGTTGCAGGGGTCGAGTCCAAGCTCCTGGCCCCGCCTCTTCACTGGTCGCTACAAGGTCACTCTCCCTGAACCGTGAGCTTTATCATACCTCTGCTTAAAGCTATGTATGGATCCTGCCTCCACTACATCGCTTCCCAAACTATTCCACTTCCTGACTACTCTGCGGCTGAAGAAATACTTCCTAACATCCCTGTGATTCATCTGTGTCTTTAACTTCCAACTGTGTCCCCTTGTTGCTGTGTCCCATCTCTGGAAGATCCTGTCTTTGTCCACCTTGTCAATTCCTCTCAGTATTTTGTATGTCGTTATCATGTCCCCCCTATCTCTCCTGTCCTCCAGTGTCGTCAGGTTGATTTCCCTTAACCTCTCCTCGTAGGACATACCTCTTAGCTCTGGGACTAGTCTTGTTGCAAACCTTTGCACTTTCTCTAGTTTCTTTACGTGCTTGGCTAGGTGTGGGTTCCAAACTGGTGCCGCATACTTCAATATGGGCCTAACGTACACGGTGTACAGGGTCCTGAACGATTCCTTATTAAGATGTCGGAATGCTGTTCTGAGGTTTGCTAGGCGCCCATATGCTGCAGCAGTTATTTGGTTGATGTGCGCTTCAGGAGATGTGTCTGGTGTTATACTTACCCCAAGATCATTTTCCTTGAGTGAGGTTTGTAGTCTCTGGCCCCCTAGACTGTACTCCGTCTGTGGTCTTCTTTGCCCTTCCCTAATCTTCATGACTTTGCACGTGGTGGGGTTGAACTCCAGGAGCCAATTGCTGGACCAGGTCTGCAGCCTGTCCAGATCCCTCTGTAGTTCTGCCTGATCTTCGATCGAATGAATTCTTCTCATCAACTTCACGTCATCTGCAAACAGGGACACTTCGGAGTCTATTCCTTCCGTCATGTTGTTCACAAATACCATAAACAGCACTGGTCCTAGGACTGACCACTGTGGGACCCCGCTGGTCACAGGTGCCCACTCTGACACCTCGCCACGTACCATGACTCGCTGCTGTCTTCCTGACAAGTATTCCCTGATCCATTGTAGTGCCTTCCCTGTTAAACCTGCTTAGTCCTCCAGTTTTTACACTAATCTCTTGTGTGGAACTGTGTCAAATGCCTTCTTGCGGTCCAAGAAAATGCAATCCACCCACCCCTCTCTCTCTTGTCATACTGCTGTCACCATGTCGTAGAACTCCAGTAGGTTTGTGACACAGGATTTCACATCCCTGAAACCATGTTGGCTGCTGTTGATGAGATCATTCCTTTCTAGGTGTTCCACCACTCTTCTCCTGATAATCTTCTCCATGACTTTGCATACTTTACATGTCAGTGACACTGGTCTGTAGTTTAGTGCTTCATGTCTGTCTCCTTTTTTAAAGATTGGGACTCCATTTGCTGTCTTCCATACCTCAGGCAATCTCCGTGTTTCGATAGATGTATTGAATATTCTTGTTAGGGGTACACATAGTGCCTCTGCTCCCTCTCTCATGACCCATGGAGAGATGTTATCAGGCCCCATTGCCTTTGAGGTATCTAGCTCATTCAGAAGCCTCTTCACTTCTTCCTCGGTTGTGTGTACTGTGTCCAGCACATGGTGGTGTACCCCACCTCTCCGTCTTTCTGGAGTCCCTTCTGTCTCCTCTGTGAACACATCTTTGAATCTCTTGTTGAGTTCCTCACATACTTCACGGTCATTTCTTGTTGTCTCTCCTCCTTCCTTCCTTAGCCTGATTACCTGGTCCTTGACTGTTGTTTTCCTCCTGATGTGGCTGTATAACAGCTTCGGGTCAGATTTGGCTTTCGCTGCTATGTCGTTTTCATATTGTCCCGGTAACCTCCAGGGCCTCCCTTCTTATCTGTGCATATTCATTTCTGGCTGTACGACTGCTCTCCTTATTCTCCTGGGTCATTTGCCTTCTATATTTCTTCCATTCCCTAGCACACTTGGTTTTTGCCTCCCTGCACCTTTGGGTGAACCATGGGCTCATCCTGGCTTTTTCATTATTCCTGTTACCCTTGGGTACAAACCTCTCCTCCGCCTCCTTGCACATTGTTGCTACATATTCCATCATCTCATTAACTGGCTTCCCTGCCAGTTCTCTGTCCCATTGAACCCAGTTCAGGAAGTTCCTCATTCCTGTGTAGTCCCCTTTCTTGTAGTTTTGCTTCATTCGTCCTGGCCTTCCTGCTTCCCCCTCCACTTGTAGCCCTACTGTGTATTCGAAGCTTGAAACCACATGATCACTGGCCCCAAGGGGTCTTTCGTATGTGATGTCCTCGATATCTGCACTACTCAAGGTGTGTGTGTGTGTGTGTGTGTGTGTGTGTGTGTGTGTACACTACCAGTAAGGGAGTGTCAAAGTAAAGGTATCGGTGACGGTATCAGTGACGGTGACGGTATTAGTGACGGCGACGGCATCAGTGACGGTGACGGTATCGGCCTAAAACTGAATATGGTGATGGGCACTGGCAAAAAAAAAATATCATCCCAGAATTGGTGTTCACTGCACATGGGAATCCTTTTAGTCAGAATCCGGGTGAAATGGACGAACGGATGTGCTACCTTCCTGCTTCCCTTATCCCCTCTGACGCACACTACCCAGTAATACCCAATGATACCATATAATACCCGGACATACCCAGCCAGACATGCGAAATATCATTTACGCTCGTGCGGATGAGGGGCCCGACGCATATTTAAAGTTTAGCGAAGATGCTGACAAAATTTAGGTATATATATATATATATATATATATATATATATATATATATATATATATATATATATATATATATATATATATATATATATATATATATATATATATATATATATATATATATATATATATATAAAGGGAGGTACTACCTCTGGAACTGGACTGGGGACTCTCATCTTCAGAGAAAAGAATAAACTTACATCAGGGAAAACTCGAGGTTCTCCCCGGAGCTGTTTGAATATTTTCTTCTCCTACCACCCCGTGTATTCTACGTGGACTTTATTTAAAGACAAAATACATTGACAAAAATACAGTGGGGAATAGAATAATATAAATAACATCTCAGAGCTACAGCTCGAATACTTCGTCCAGCTCCCCGACGGTGGGCTGCGTGCCCAGAATGCTGCAGGCATTTCCCCCTTTAGATCCCAACACTGAGTCTTTGAAAGAGGAAGCTGGCCACTCTGTTATCTTTAGTTTCTGTGACGAACTTTTCATCCAGCTTTTTGAGGAACTTGAGAGCATACTTGCCCCATGCTCCATGGGTCTCTGGCCCTGCTGGGATGAATTTATAGCATGGGGGCAGGTATTCATATTTGCGGATCACAGGTATTCATATTTGCGGATCTTCTGGATGTCCCTGTAGCTGGCGGCTCCACCCCCTTTCAGCTTCTGAATATGGCAAATAGGTGTTCACCAAAGTGGCGGCATTGGTGTAGTCCCAGGCAATCTGCTTACCGTCCTTCCAGGGTAGCATAATGACTCCATCAGGACACTTTTGACTTCCGTCAGACCTCTGGACTTGGGGTTCCCGCTGAGCTGGGCAACGGGCTGTGGCGAGACTTCTCTTTATGATGTCGCTGACCTCCTCATGTCTAGCATACTTCCTTTCTGATGTATGATACACGAGACCATAAAGTACAAATTGATCAGCCGATGCCCTGCCGTAAATACACATATGTTCGGTGAGTATGGGAGTGGCTAGGCGAAGAGCAACACCAATCCAATATATATATATATATATATATATATATATATATATATATATATATATATAATATATATATATATATATATATATATATATATATATATATATATATATGTATATATATATATATATATCCTAGGTAGTAGGTTGGTAGACAGCAACCGCCCAGGGAGGTACTACCGTCCTGCCAAGTGAGTGTAAAACTGAAGCCTGTAATTGTTTTACACGATGGTAAGATTGCTGGTGTCTTTTTTTTATCTGTCTCATACACATGCAAGATTTCAGGTATGTCTTGCTACTTCTACTTACACTTAGGTCACACTTCACATACATGTACAAGCATATATATACACACCCCTTTGGGTTTTCTTCTATTTTCTTTCTAGTTCTTGTTCTTGTTTATTTCCTCTTACCTCCATGGGGAAGTGGAACAGAATTCTTCCTCCGTAAGCCATGCGTGTTGTAAGAGGCGACTAAAATGCCGGGAGCAAGGAGCTAGTAACCCCTTCTCCTGTATATATTACTAAATGTAAAAGGAGAAACTTTCGTTTTTCCTTTTGGGCCACCCCGCCTCGGTGGGATACGGCCGGTGTGTTGAAAGAAAGATATCTATATATATATATATATATATATATATATATATTTATATATATATATATATATATATATATATTATAATATATATATATATATATATATATATATATATATATATATATATATATATATATATATATATATATATATATATATATATATATATATATATATAATGTCGTGCCGAATAGGCAGAATTTGCGATCTTGGCTTAAATAGCAACGCTCATCTTGCCATATAGGACAAGTGAAAATTTGTGTATGTAATAATTTCGCCAAAATCATTCTGAACCTAAGGAAAAGAATATATTTCACTATGTTTGTTTAGTATTAAATTACTGTAGACAAATCTAAAATATATTTAGTTGAGTTAGGCTAAAATAAATTGCTCTTGTTATAATAAGGTTAGGTAAGTTTTCTAAGATTCTTTTGGTGCAAAATTAAAAATTTTTACATTAACATTAATGAAAAAAATATATCTTTAAACGTATAAGAGAAAATTTCAGAAAGGCCTTAATTTTAAATGAGTTCTTGCTAATTGACCAGTTTTACATATTCGGCACTACATACATACATACATATATATATATAATATATATATATATATATATATATATATATATATATATATATATATATATATATATATATATATATATATATATATATATATATATATATATATATATTTTCTTCTTTCAACACACCGGCCGTATCCCACCAAGGCAGGGTGGCCCAAAAAGAAAAACGTAAGTTTCTCTTTTAAATTTAGTAATTTATACGGGAGAAGGGGTTACTAGCCCCTTGCTCCCGGCATTTTAGTCGCCTCTTACAACACGCATGGCTTACGGAGGAAGAATTCTGTTCCACTTCCCCATGGAGATAAGAGGAAATAAACAAGAACAAGAACTAGAAAGAAAATAGAAGAACACCCAGAGGGGTGTGTATATATATGCTTGTACATGCATGTGTAGTGTGACCTAAGTGCAAGTAGAAGTAGCAAGACATACCTGAAATCTTGCATGTTTATGAGACAGACAAAAGACACCAGCAATCCTACCATCATGTAAAACAATTACAGGTTTTCGTTGTACACTCACTTGGCAGGACGGTAGTACCTACCTGGGCGGTTGCTGTCTACCAGCCTACTACCTAGTATATATATATATATATATATATATATATATATATATATATATATATATATATATATATATATATATATATATATATATTTATATGCAATAAGATCACAGTAAACAGGTGATTTCAGAATATGCAAAACAACCACTCTGAAAGAATAAGAAATTCCAAGCGCTTTCGTGACTACTCACATTATCAAGGAACTATGAAAGTAAAGCATCCAAGGAAGCTATATAAGGGGTCTGGCCGGCACCTCACTATCAGATCCCACAACGGTTTAAACACCTGACGCGCGCCGACCCAACTTGGATAGGTCCTTGGCACAACTCACCTCACAAACTATTCTACCCAGAAATAAGAAATTTTAAAGATTATTTGTCCAGTGTATTATTAAATTCTTCCCAAATTCTATTAATTATAAATGGATCTAATTTATATAAACCAAAGGAAATATTCATATTATTGTCAAAACTGCTTTTTATGAAACAAGATTCAATTATATTCCTTTCGACCATGGACTTGCTTGATACTACTTTCTCAACTTTTTGAAAATCAATTGGATGGTTAAAATCTCTTACATGAATAAATAGAGCATTGGAATCTTGTCCAGTTCTAATGCTATATTTATGTTGTTTTAATCTTAGTTCGAGATTTTTACCAGTTTGACCGTAATAAACTTTATCGCAAATTTTACAAGGAATCTTATAGACACATCCATCAGCATTTTGGGGGAAATTCTTTATCAAAAGTTTTTTTTACTGTATCAAGATTTTTGAATACAACTTTAATATTAAAAGTCTTAAGAAGAGAAGGCCTATCAACCAAGTTTTCATGGTAAGGGAGAACCAACATATTTTTATATGAATAAGGCTGGTTGTCCCTTTTTGGATTGTAAAAAGTATTTCTAGCAACTTTAAAAGATTTATCAATTACATTTCTTGGGTATTTTAAATCATTACCTATCTCATAAATTTTGGATATTTCCTCATCTATGAACTCAGGACTACAAATTCGTAAAGCTCTCAAAAACATTGATGAGAAAACAGACAGTTTGACTCTATCTTGATGCGAGGAATAATAGTGGACATAGGAACAGTTATTTGTAGGTTTTCTGTAAATTTTAAATTTGAATTCATTATTACCCTTAATAATTAAAACATCTAGAAAAGGCAATGAGTTATTTTCTTCAAACTCAACAGTAAAGTTTATAGAATGGGCTAAGCTATTTAATTTTCCTAGGAAATGGTGTATATCTACATTTTTGGGCATAAGACACAAAATATCATCAACATATCTGAACCATTTAGCTCTATTAGGGAGGATTGTGTTAAGTAACCTTGTTACATGTATGGACTAATAAAAACACACAAACCAGGGAATCCAGTCAGACCAATTATTAGCTCCATAGGGTCAGTTTCATATAAATTATCCAAATGGCTTGTTGATATTTTGAGCCCTATTGTTGGCAAAATTTCTAACTTTAATGTTAAAAACAACATAGACTTGGTTGATAAATTAAGCTCCTTGACTGACTTAAATGATTTTAACATGGTTAGTTTTGATGTTACTTCCTTGTTTACGAAAGTTCCTGTTGATGATTTATTAAGTTTCTTATCTGAAGAACTCGTTAACTATGATTTACCATTGCCAGTTTCTACTATCATTAAACTTATTAAACTTTGCATTGTTGATGCAAAATTTGTATTTAATGGTAAGTTTTACACTCAGAAGTTTGGTATGGCAATGGGAAATCCTCTTTCACCTGTTCTTAGTAACCTATACATGGAATTTTTTGAAACAAGGTTACTTAACACAATCCTCCCTAATAGAGCTAAATGGTTCAGATATGTTGATGATATTTTGTGTCTTATGCCCAAAAATGTAGATATACACCATTTCCTAGGAAAATTAAATAGCTTAGCCCATTCTATAAACTTTACTGTTGAGTTTGAAGAAAATAACTCATTGCCTTTTCTAGATGTTTTAATTATTAAGGGTAATAATGAATTCAAATTTAAAATTTACAGAAAACCTACAAATAACTGTTCCTATGTCCACTATTATTCCTCGCATCAAGATAGAGTCAAACTGTCTGTTTTCTCATCAATGTTTTTGAGAGCTTTACGAATTTGTAGTCCTGAGTTCATAGATGAGGAAATATCCAAAATTTATGAAATAGGTAATGATTTAAAATACCCAAGAAATGTAATTGATAAATCTTTTAAAGTTGCTAGAAATACTTTTTACAATCCAAAAAGGGACAACCAGCCTTATTCATATAAAAATATGTTGGTTCTCCCTTACCATGAAAACTTGGTTGATATGCCTTCTCTTCTTAAGACTTTTAATATTAAAGTTGTATTCAAAAATCTTGATACAGTAAAAAAACTTTTGATAAAGAATTCCCCCCAAAATGCTGATGGATGTGTCTATAAGATTCCTTGTAAAATTTGCGATAAAGTTTATTACGGTCAAACTGGTAAAAATCTCGAACTAAGATTAAAACAACATAAATATAGCATTAGAACTGGACAAGATTCCAATGCTCTATTTATTCATGTAAGAGATTTTAACCATCCAATTGATTTTCAAAAAGTTGAGAAAGTAGTATCAAGCAAGTCCATGGTCGACAGGAATATAATTGAATCTTGTTTCATAAAAAGCAGTTTTGACAATAATATGAATATTTCCTTTGGTTTATATAAATTAGATCCATTTATAATTAATAGAATTTGGGAAGAATTTAATAATACACTGGACAAATAATCTTTAAAATTTCTTATTTCTTGGGTAGAATAGTTTGTGAGGTGAGTTGTGCCAAGGACCTATCCAAGTTGGGTCGGCGCGCGTCAGGTGTTTAAACCGTTGTGGGATCTGATAGTGAGGTGCCGGCCAGACCCCTTATATAGCTTCCTTGGATGCTTTACTTTCATAGTTCCTTGATAATGTGAGTAGTCACGAAAGCGCTTGGAATTTCTTATTCTTTCAGAGTGGTTGTTTTGCATATATATATATATATATATATATATATATATATATATATATATATATATATATATAATTGAGATTTTAGTATATATTGAAGTGTTCGTGTGCATTAAAGTATAGATGATGGTGTATTTTTAAACTTTTCACACTGCTCTTTTCTGAAGAAATTGTCCCTTGAACTGATGTCAAACTTTCGCGACTTGTGTGGCTATTGAAAGCACGTTCAAGTTTTTTAACTCTGTAGTGTAGTCCAAAAGGAAGATTGCGAGAGAGAGAGAGAGAGAGAGAGAGAGAGAGAGAGAGAGAGAGAGAGAGAGAGAGAGAGTCTGGAACATGTTCGTGTACAGCATACAGACATCAACAAAATAGCCAGTTGACCAAATGAAATCGCTGGCCCATAGATGGCTCCAGCTTCATCCTGTTCCATACTTGTATGTCTCGTAACATAAAGAGCTATAAAACGAGTTGATGCAGGTAACAGCTCTTAGCCTGAAAATAAAGGCAGGAACCCTTAACCTAACCTTGTAAAACCATGTGTAAAAAATTAGAGACGGAGACAAGAATTGAGGGAGAGCGTGAGAAGGGAGGAATCAAGAAATGAAGTGAGAGGAAAGGAAGAGGGCAGAGAGAGAGAGGGGGGGGGGTAGGAAGGAAAGAGGGACAAGCTAGTGTTTTCTAAGGTTTGAGAAGGATGGCAAGAATGAGGATGGGAGGGACTGGGGCAGGATAGGGCACTAAAAAAAATGTAATTAGACAGGAAAACGGAGATAAGAAAAGTGGTCTCACCACTTTGCTTGGGTTTTAAGGGAAAGGATTTTTGTAACAGTGACTAGTGTCCAGTTCAGCAGGTTTTTAAAAAATGCAGAAATACTGTGGGATCGACCCTGCGTTTCCGTGAATTGGAAAAACAAGCTACCGACTACATCACACTCAGGTAAGAGTACTGATACCATTTGTTCTCCAAAAAAAAAAAGGTGGTTGTGGACCCAAGATGTTGGCTCGTTAAGTGATAAAATCCGATCTAATTGTAGACGGTTTGCTGATGGAATGTCCTGGGTAGAACAAGTAGAAAGGCGGTGTTGTAGGTGGTGGTGTTGTAGGTGGTGGTGTTGTAAGAGGTGTCTTATGGTGTTGTTGGAGGTGGTAGTGGTGTAGTTAAAGGGTGTTGGTGGAAGGTGTTGTTTACCTGGAGTTTACCTGGAGAGAGTTCCGGGGGTCAACGCCCCCGCGGCCCGGTCTGTGACCAGGCCTCCTGGTGGATCAGAGCCTGATCAACCAGGCTGTTGCTGCTGGCTGCACGCAAACCAACGTACGAGCCACAGCCCGGCTGGTCAGGAACCGACTTTAGGTGCTTGTCCAGTGCTAGCTTGAAGACTGCCAGGGGTCTGTTGGTAATCCCCCTTATGTATGCTGGGAGGCAGTTGAACAGTCTCGGGCCCCTGACACTTATTGTATGGTCTCTTAACGTGCTAGTAACACCCCTGCTTTTCATTGGGGTGATGTTGCATCGTCTGCCAAGTCTTTTGCTTTCGTAGTGAGTGATTTTCGTGTGCAAGTTCGGTACTAGTCCCTCTAGGATTTTCCAGGTGTATATAATCATGTATCTCTCCCGCCTGCGTTCCAGGGAATACAGTTTTAGGAACTTCAAGCGCTCCCAGTAATTGAAGTGTTTTATCTCCGTTATGCGCGCCGTGAAGGTTCTCTGTACATTTTCTAGGTCAGCAATTTCACCTGCCTTGAAAGGTGCTGTTAGTGTGCAGCAATATTCCAGCCTAGATAGAACAAGTGATCTGAAGAGTGTCATCATGGGCTTGGCCTCCCTAGTTTTGAAGGTTCTCATTATCCATCCTGTCATTTTTCTAGCAGATGCGATTGATACAATGTTATGGTCCTTGAAGGTGAGATCCTCCGACATGATCACTCCCAGGTCTTTGACGTTGGTGTTTCGCTCTATTTTGTGGCTAGAATTTGTTTTGTACTCTGATGAAGATTTAATTTCCTCGTGTTTACCATATCTGAGTAATTGAAATTTCTCATCGTTGAACTTCATATTGTTTTCTGCAGCCCACTGAAAGATTCGGTTGATGTCCGCCTGGAGCCTTGCAGTGTCTGCAATGGAAGACACTGTCATGCAGATTCGGGTGTCATCTGCTAAGGAAGACACGGTGCTGTGGCTGACATCCTTGTCTATGTCGGATATGAGGATGAGGAACAAGATGGGAGCGAGTACTGTGCCTTGTGGAACAGAGCTTTTCACCGTAGCTGCCTCGGACTTTACTCTGTTGACGACTACTCTGTGTTCTGTTAGTGAGGAAATTATAGATCCATCGACCGACTTTTCCTGTTATTCCTTTAGCACGCATTTTGTGCGCTATTACGCCATGGTCACACTTGTCGAAGGCTTTTGCAAAGTCTGTATATATTACATCTGCATTCTTTTTATCTTCTAGTGCATTTAGGACCTTGTCGTAGTGATCCAATAGTTGAGACAGACAGGAGCGACCTGTTCTAAACCCATGTTGCCCTGGGTTGTGTAACTGATGGGTTTCTAGATGGGTGGTGATCTTGCTTCTTAGGACCCTTTCAAAGATTTTTATGATATCAGATGTTAGTGCTATCGGTCTGTAGTTCTTTGCTGTTGCTTTACTGCCCCCTTTGTGGAGTGGGGCTATGTCTGTTGTTTTTAGTAACTGTGGGACGACCCCCGTGTCCATGCTCCCTCTCCATAGGATGGAAAAGGCTCGTGATAGGGGCTTCTTGCAGTTCTTGATGAACACGGAGTTCCATGAGTCTGGCCCTGGGGCAGAGTGCATGGGCATGTCATTTATCGCCTGTTCGAAGTCATTTGGCGTCAGGATAACATCGGATAGGCTTGTGTTAACCAAATTTTGTGGCTCTCTTACAAAAAAATCATTTTGATCTTCGACTCTCAGTCTGGTTAGCGGCTTGCTAAAAACTGAGTCATATTGGGACTTGAGTAGCTCACTCATTTCCTTGCTGTCATGTGTGTAGGACCCATCTTGTTTAAGTAGGGGCCCAATACTGGACGTTGTTCTCGACTTTGATTTGGCATAGGAGAAGAAATACTTTGGGTTTCTTTCGATTTCATTTATGGCTTTTAGTTCTTCCCGCGATTCCTGACTCCTATAAGATTCCTTTAGCTTGAGTTCGATGCTTGCTATTTCTCTGACCAGTGTCTCCCTACGCATTTCAAATATATTGACCTCTTTTAGCCGCTCTGTTATTCTTTTCCGTCGCCTGTAAAGGGAGCGCCTGTCTCTTTCTATTTTACATCTACTCCTCCTTTTTCTTAGAGGAATAAGCCTTGTGCATACATCGAGTGCCACCAAGTTAATCTGTTCTAGGCATAAGTTGGGGTCTGTGTTGCTTAGTATATCTTCCCAGCTTATATCGGTTAGGACTTGGTTTACTTGGTCCCACTTTGTTTTTGTTATTGAAGTTGAATTTGGTGAATGCTCCCTCGTGACTGGTCTCATTATGTCGGTCTGGGGCTCCACACATACATGTCTGAACCTCAGTTATGTTGTGATCTGAGTATATTGTTTTTGATATGGTGACATTTATCAGATTATCATTGTTAGTGAAGATGAGGTCTAGTGTATTCTCCAGTCTAGTAGGCTCTATTATTTGCTGGTTTAAATTGAATTTTGTGCAGAGATTTAAAAGCTCGTGTGAGTGTGAGTTTTCATCAGAGCTGCCTCCTGGTGTTATTACTGCAACAGTATTATTTGCTATATTCCTCCATTTTAGGTGCCTTAAGTTGAAATCCCCCAGGAGCAAGATGTTGGGTCCAGGAGCTGGAAGATTTTCCAGACAGTGGTCAATTTTTAACAGCTGTTCCTGGAATTGCTGGGATGTTGCATCCGGAGGCTTGTAGACTACCACAATGACTAGGTTTTGGTTCTCGACCTTTACTTCTAAAACTTCCACTACATCATTTGAGGCATTTAGCAGTTCTGTGCAAACAAGTGACTCTGCAATGTACAGGCTTTGGTTTTTGGCTTTGGTTTTGGTGGCGTAACTGAAGAGGTAGTGAAGGGTGCTGGTGGAATGTGTTGTTGGTTGTAGCTGTTATGGTAGTGGTGATGCAGGTGGTGTAATTGTACAAGGTGTTGTGGTGGTGATGGTGGGAGGTGTTGATGGTGATGGAGGAGAGGGGTAGAGGAAGGTGTTATGGTGGTGATGAAGGATGTTGATGGTCTTGTTGATGGTGTAACTGTGGTCCAGGACCTCAAGTAAACAACGTCATGGTCTCTGGTCCTGGACCTCAAGTAAACAACACAGTGGTCTGTGGTCCAGGACTTCAAAGTTGTGGTCTGTAGTCCAAGACTTCAAGTAAACAACGTCGTGGTCTTTGTTTACTTGTGATCCAGAACCTCAAGTAAACAAAGTCGTGGTCTGTGGTCTAATGGCTCAAATAATTCCGTGAAAAATCTAAGTAAATTTGTCCCAGACAAAAACGATGATTAGTAATAATGAAGAAAATCATC
>NC_091296.1:64548098-64653383 GCF_038502225.1 Cherax quadricarinatus
AAAGCCTTGTAAAACATGGGGGGAAGGTTCGATCTCCAGCTAGTCGGGGGTAAATCAGATGAACGAAAATGAATTACACGAACGTTGAAAAAAGTAATCGGTTAAATATATTTAGGCGCTCAGCGTAATCCTGCGGGTTTAGCGCTTCCCCTTGATTATAATATTTAGGCGAATGTTAACTATACAGATAATCACTTTTCCTCCCTTTCTCTTGTTTCGTTCACTAGTTACATATTTTTTTTAGCTCTCTCCCTAAACCGGTTTATAGAAAGCCTAGCCTTGACCTGATCAGGCAACCAGTTCCACTTCTTTATTGCTGTGTAGTCACTTGAGGTCTTGTCACCTACACATACTAAAAAATTGTGTTCACTCTCCCTAGAATCATCCTGGCTTTGCTTCCTAACCTTGATGACACTTGCTGTAAGATATTCTGGACACTTGTTAACAATTTTGCATACATAACCGAGCGTCAGTTGCTTTACAGTAACTTATTTAATGTATGTCGTTTATATAACATTTTTTTTTAAATAACACCGAATCTAACTAGAGCATCCTAGCCTACAACCTTGCTAAAATTAACCGCGGGATTTCAGCAAGGTTGTGGTGGTAGGGGGTTGTGGTAAGGGGTAGAGAGCAGGGAGGAGGAAGGCATCTTGATGCGAGGCTGGCTGCCTTTTTAAAGCATTACATTAACTCTTTAAGTTTGCATTTACTTCCTACTGCCGTGTCATGGGTGTTCGTCCCGAGTCTCCGCCCTCTGGGTTTCCTGGGTTGGACAGTCTAAGTTCGTTACGTTGGTGGGGAGGCGCTGAACCCAAAGGGGTCATAAGGCGACTAGGGGAATGGGAGGTAGTCGGGTTGGATCCAAGGAACGGGAGAATGGATGTAACTCCTTGGATCAAGGTTGATGGTTCCAATTCCTTGGATGATGACGGCCACTCCCCCGACCCTGACCAGCTAGGTGGTGTGTTGTAGTAACCTCACCTCACCTACTACAATTCCTCATCTCAACTCCCACCTCACCTCACCTCACCTCACCTCACCTCACCCACTACACTTCACACTTTCTCTTCCCTTCACCCTCAAGAGGAAGGGTTCTTTATCCACTGAATTGTTGTTAAACCTCTTTCTTGGATCAATCGTGTTTGCCTCCCATTCCACAGGCGATGCACGACCCCCTAAGAGTTTAACGCTTCCATATAAATATAAATTTCGTCACACACACACGTCTTCAGGTCACGTCTGAGACAGTGTAAAATAGCCAACCTTCACTTCCTCCTTCACAACCCAACGCTTGAACTCGCCTACTTGTGGCTGCTAAGGGAGGGGGGGGGAGTCGAATCACCGCTCCTCCCCATGTTCTTTTCTATTTCCTGCCCTTGGGGGTTTATCGCTTAGTTTTGACTAATAATTTTCTACTAAAAGCCCCCCTCCCCCCCTTTTTTGGACAGTTCCTAAACTTAATCACCGTGATGCAAACTCATACATCGCCTGGGTTCACACGACACAGACAATAATCTTTATTTCCACAAGTACATGTACAAGGTATACAGTCCTAGCTGACATAGTGACATACTGCTATATAGAAAGCCGATTGTTATGTTGAGCATTTCGGGCAAATTAGGTCAATTTTGTCCCAGGATGCGACCCCCACCAGTCAACTAACACCCAGGTACCTATTTTACTGATAGGTGAACATGGACAGTAGGTGTCTTAAAGAAACACGTCTTAATGTTTCCACCCGTACCGGGGATCGAACCACGGACCTCGGTGTGTGAGTTAAGTGCGCTACCAATCGAGCTACGGAACACATGTAATTTGTTGCAAGATGCATGTAACCTCTCTTAATCTCAGTCTCACAAGACATGCAACCTCTCTCAAGCTCACTATCTCTCAAGACACGTGTAGCCTCTCACAAGACACATTAACCTCTCATAAGCTCACTATCTCACAAGACCCCAAACACTTCCCGAGTTTCTAGTTTAAGGTAGAGACTTGAGACCAACGTACACTTTAACACGCACTTACCAGAGTGCAAGGTTGATCTATCAGTCACTCCAGACAGTCGTCCGTGTAAAAAGAGTTTTCCCCTGAGCAGCGACACTAACCAACACGTCCGGACTAAAGATTACAACTGCTGCCACCAGCAGCTCCAGCTGCTGAAATATTCCCCACCAATATCAGCTGTTCTGGCACCATACTACCAGGCCAAACTTTCGTACCGCGCGCCTCTCTCTCTCAATAATAATAATAATAATAATAATAAGCACCCAAAGAGGTAATTTTGTCTTTTAGGCAGAAGAATTAACTGGGCCTCTGCGCTGCTGAATTGTTTATCATCCTAATGGCACTATGGTTAACTCATGGCACTGAACTTACCGATTCCGTGTCATGACTGAAGTCTCTCATATGTATTCCATCACATATTAAATTACTCCATCATGATAAAATTGATAAGTCAGCCGGAGTACCCTGAAGGATAATGCAGAATATAACTTCGGTGCGTCTGTGTCAAGCCTTGGGAATATTATTAAGAAGAAATAATGAAACTGATGTTGTAGTGGCCAGACTTAGGCTTGGTTACAAGTGCTTTTGACAGTTCGGCAGACACACACAGATGATCATTCTAAATGGACCATATATAGTCAGCCCTGTGGTCATTATCTTGAACTCTTATGCACTTTGTTCTCTTATCAATGAATATAAAGGCAGTATAATAACCTATGTGACATGTCAAGATATCTTGCTAATGAAAATAACATACCAGACATAAAGCAAATATCCTAAATTTCCTCGTAACAGATAAATCAATTGTATATATAAATTCAGATGTGCTCCTGCTAACTTTTTTTTGAGGCCTAGTTCCTAGGATTTTTGTGTATCCACACATGCACTTGAGCTACCGTCCACAGGATTGATATGGGTTACGCAAAAAAACAAACCACTTCGGTGTAAGATGGCAGATACATCTTGCTGCTTCTACTTACATCTAGTTCATGCTTCACGTGTAGTTGTATATATATGTGTACACACTCGTCTGAGTTATCTTCTAAACCCTTAACGTTTTTTGTTAATCTACTGCGGTGGGCTGCATCCTGGGAAAGAGCCTAAAACAATGGCCCCCTTTCATTGGTAATAAGCCACACTGCATGAGTTTTTTGGGTTAACCCTGGGATGGTAACCCTCTGAGTTTATTATTGATAGTCTTGGCTGGTCAACCAGGCTGTTGTTGCAGGCAGTCCGTTTGTCCACATATCCATCGTAGTCAGTTTCCCGTAATGTCCTCATCATCATCCCCTCAAGGGAGGTTCCTTGACCCTGGTGAGGGGCTCTTTATCTAGAGAATTGGATCTGTGCTCCAGTTCCCTGAATTAAGCCTGAATACCTTCCACATCCCCCCCCCAGGCGCTGTATAATCCTACGGGTTTAGTTTTTCCCCCTTGATTCTAATAATAATAATAATAATAATCAGTCCCTGGATCGTTTGCATGGTAGAGAACAATCAGCCACCAGGTCATTCTCGCCTTCCCGAGAGAATAACAAATACAGGTAAATTGTTTCTCTTGATGTGTGTGTGTGTGTTAGTCTGGCTGGTGTAACACACTTGATGTAGTAGTATTTTTCACGCACTCATTACTTCTGTTATTTTATATCTGGATATATTCTTCCTTCACCAAGTTTCTCTGTTCAGTGTTTACAAATGCTCAAAGATTTTTCAACACCAGCTAAATTAATAATTAACAGTGACAGCTCTGTATGACGCTAGTGCGTTTCTTGCTTAGTTATGATTGTAATAATCATAAACAGTGAATGTAAAATCATCACAAAAAAATAGAGGTAATAATGGGATATATGCCAACTGCCTGAGTGAATTGGTTGGAGCAGTTATCACACAGTAATCGTGTCATTCCCCAACTCTTCCCTGACAAAGTCAGAAGGCCATAGTTTACATAATACACAGTTATTTTTGCACACATAATGTTCGCCAGACGATCTAGGGTTGTACATTACCTCTGCATGGCTCTTGTGATCATGCTTACAGCTGACAAAGATGACTTCAGGAAAGTTGTAGTTTTGAGCACAGGATAAATACATATGTACTAAATGTACTGAAAACCCCCATGCCCAGAGCACTGTTTTACAATTGGGGTTCCACAGCAGTTATTTCTACTGTAAGATTCTGCCGTGACATAAATAGAAACACTAATGAGACTGACAGAAGATAAAAATAAAGATGTAATCAGGTAGAGATACGGCAGATGGAAGCAAACTATTCCCTCCATTAAAAAAAAAGGTAAAAGTGTGCACTTACCCATTTTCTATAAATATAATAAACGTACATTCGACATCTAGTTAACTTCAAAAAAGGGCATCAGCAATAGCAATGTCGTTCCCAAGAAATATAAAAATATGCATAAATTATGTGGCTGCATAATTTGTAATTGTGGCACATAATTTGTTTCACATGTTTATGAAGGTCAGTGAGTTGTGGTCGTTGCAGACTCCATCATGTGTGGCGAGGATAAAAGGTAGACTCTTTCCATCCCTTTAATAATAGTGTGAATGAGACGTTGGAATGTGGCTGGCGTATTGTACATCCCAAAAGAGGTTACACAGCATTCATAGTGGCTTCATGGTGTAATGCAAAAATTTCTTTTGCTCTGTCACTCTGGATATTCAGTATTAACTCTTCAGTAAATCGAACTGTAATTTCTGGTAAAGTGTAATCGCATCATCCAAATGTATAAATGAATAAGTATCAAGCAGTGCTACCTTGTTAACCTGTCTATAGTCTGTACACATTCATGCGCCTCCATCTTGTTTATTTACTAACATGTAGGTTGAAGCTCAGGGACTGGAAGACTTCAGCCAAGTGTACTCTGTAGGAAGATAATTTAATAGTTTTAACATGAACACTGACGTTATGCACTCCAATGGTGTATAATTTAGGAACGTCAGAGTATAATTGTTTATACCTGTGCAGCAGTGACATGCTGTCTTGAGCCGGAGCGTGGGTGATGCCAGTTATTATGTATTGGGGCTCTGAGGTAAATGTGGAATTTGACAGTCATACCTCCATGCCACTGGTATTTTCCAGTGTATTCTGCTCAGGTGTCAGATCTGTGGGAATATTTGGAAGCGAGGACTTTGTTGATAGAGAACGATAATTGTGACATTTGACTTGATCGATATGAAATGCTTTACCACCAGATGTCTCATCCACAGAGCAGACAGGCAGTTAAAATTGAAGATCTTCCCCACCACCTTCATAGGTCCCACGTTCTTTCAAGACGTGTTCAGTCTGTTTCCTGGTTTGAAAGAATTGGTATTATATTCATAACTTTCTTTCATTTTTCCTTGTGCTTTCTTTAGCTTTACCAAGCGATTTGTCGTATCTTATTTCTTATCATAATATATTTTTAGTACCATTACCATTGAGTTAACTCCTTCAATAGATGACTATATATCAGTCCAAAAGGACTATAACTAACAGCTTCTCGTACAGTTTCTCGTTCCAGTCTGTGAGAAAACTCACAGCAATAAATTATCATAATACATAGTGTTTTTTTAAGTTTGGTGGAAGCACATTCCAAAGCTTGTGACTGAAGATATGCTAATTATAAACTCTTACATATTAAGATTAATCGTGACTTCACTGTAGACTTTGCCTTCATATTGGAGCTCTGGAAAGACTAGATAGACCGTTGCAAACTTACCTCACAGGAAACAAAATCTTTCCCGAGAGCTTCCAGTCTTCCTATGGTGTTTATATTCTCAAAGGTGCTGCCCCAGGGTGTCTTGTGGCTTTGCACATCACTGTACATATAAATTGATTACCTTTCCTCAACATAGCGGGTTTAAAAGTTCATTTCTATTTCAGTAAATGAGTTCAAAAGCAGGAATTAAGCACAATTATGCCGGCTATATGAAATGTCACTGTGTATTGTCTGAAATGTGAGGATCACACGTTGGGGATTCACAACGTGACACGAGGTTAAATATATAAATGAATACACACACACACGCACACAGACGAAAGATAAACGAGAATACCAAAAATAGAAGATAGCTTTAATGAGTTACAAGAGGAGATGGGAGAGATAGAGCAGAGAGCAGTCCAGGACAGACAGGATGTACGTGCTCAACAAACAGAAGTCTGGCATCAAGCAGAACTAAACGCAAAGATAAATAGATAAGATAAAAGATACCTTTTAAAAATATTCTGAATACCGTGGAATGACAAGTGCAATTATACGTAAGACAGCCAGAGACAAGGTGGAAAAAGTAAATAAGGAAGAGAATGAATGAGGCGAAGACAGAGTTAGTAAATCTGGAATAAGAGTTTGTGCACAGAGAAACATTCCCCCTATATGTACTGGACAAGTTATGGAAAAAGAAAAGTATAATACAAGGTTTACAAGAGGCAGCAGGAATGAATACTGACGAAAGTTAAATACAAGAAACAAAGTAGAAGTAACTAAAATAACAATAATTCACAATATCGTGACTGGAACAGTACACAAATAACCCACACATAGGAGAGAGGAGCTTAAGACGACGTTTCGGTCCGACTTGGACCATTTACAAAAATCACACTAACAGAAAGCAGAGAAGGCGGCAGTATAAAAAAAAGTAAACAATACTTTCTCAACGTAAAGGAACAGGTGAAGAAATCTAACGAAATCAACATGGTTTTCTAGAAAGAAATTCGGACATTAGTGAAAACCTATAAACTTAACAAATAGCAACAGAGACGTTACCCCCCCCCAATATATATATAATATATATATATATATCCATCACAGTGTGGGGCGACAGGGAGGAGCATCACAGTGTCCACAGGGAGGAGTACAAGATCAGCAAGTACAGGGACATAAGCCAACAGTATCAATTTGTCCCAGTGGGATCAGAGACCTTGGGATCATGGGGAAAAAATTCCACACGTTCCCTTAAAGAATTGGGTTCCAGACTCATCGACACCACCAGGGACCCAAGGGCAGCCACTTTCATGTTCCAGCGCCTCAGCATGGCCATCCAAAGGGGAAATGCTTGCTGCATACTTGGCTCGCGTCCGGCTTCGGAGGAGCTGGAGGAAATTCATGATCTTTAATACATTGTACCATTGTATTCATGTTTGTGTTTTTCTGTAAATGTATTCTGTTTATTTAATAAATGTTCACATAGAATATCAAATATAGGGGGTGGTAGGAGAAGAAAATATTCAAACAGCTCCGGGGAGAACCTTGAGTTTTCCCTGAGGTACGTTTATTGTCTTCTCTGAGGATGAGGGTCCCCATTCCAGCTATGAAGGTGGTACTAATATATAATTTAGTTGGGAATGAGTCAGAATGCCACACAAAATACTCTCTCACATTCCTCATTTTAACCCAGTGTCTAGCCTAGGCTACCACTTTCCTTACACATCCGGTCAGCACCTACTTCACTCGTCCTATTTTCATACAATCCAAACTCCCTCACCTTTACACACACACACCATAGACAACCCCAGGTATCACAGCTTTCACAGTAAAAAAAAGCCGAGATGATAACAGATGACATATTCTCAGAAGGATATCAGACACTGAGGCAAGAAAGAGAAAACATAGGATGTGGATGAGAGGCATTGCTTATCAAACACCAGTGAAGTTTGAGGTAAGAGTATAATCATTGTTGAGCTAACTATTTAGTAAGCAGACTCACGACTAGGAATCCCAAAATAGTGGTAACAGCACTGACGAATGTCACAATACCGTGGATGGAACAATTCAATAGCCCCACCCTATGGAGAGGAAACTTCAGACAATATTTCAGTCTGTTCTGGACCACTGTCAAGTTGTGACTGAGTTGTGACTTGACATTGATCCAGGATAACCCATAATAAATCTAAAATGTTCTCGCTCTACTGTGATGACGAACAATAATATGCAACCCTTCACCAAACAGCAGCAGATCAAGACAGGAGGTATGAAGACAAAAATAATTATCCACAAAATTAGCAATATCAACAGAGATTAATCGAAAAGAAACAGACTACGAGAAATGTAAACAGTAATGACTACACACACACACACACACACACACACACACACACACACACACACGCACACACACACACACACACACACACACACACACACACACACACACACGCACACAGAAATTAATCATAGAGCCACACCTTAGTTTTTCGTTCTTCTCAAATTGGAGTGCAGACTTACTGCACCCAGTGCCCCTTCGCCTCGTTTACCCTTTAATCTTGTTAGAATTATGTCAGGTTTTCTCCTGATAGAAAAATGCGTTCGTGTGCATGTGTGTTGGCAGTGTTGGAGGTGGGAAGGAAGGTGGAGAGTGTTGAAGGTGGGAAGGAAGGGGGAGAGTGTTGGAGGTGGGAAGTAAGGGGGCGAGTGTTGGAGGTGGGAAGTAAGGGGGCGAGTGTTGGAGGTGGGAAGTAAGGGGGCGAGTGTTGGAGGTGGGAAGTAAGGGGGCGAGTGTTGGAGGTGGGAAGTAAGGGGGCGAGTGTTGGAGGTGGGAAGTAAGGGGAAGAGTGTTGGAGGTGGGAAGGAAGGAAAGAGTGTTGGAGGTGGAAAGGATGGAAAGAGTGTTGGAGGTGGAAAGGATGAGGAGTGTGTCGAAGGGGGGAAGGATGGAGAATGCTGGAGGTGGGAAAGATGGAGAGAGTTTTGTAGGTGGGAAGGAAGGTGGAGAGTGTTGTAGGTGGGAAGGAAGGGGGAAAAGTGTTGGAGGTGGGAAGGATGAGGAGTGTGTCGAAGGGGGGAAGGATGGAGAATGCTGGAGGTGGGAAAGATGGAGAGAGTTTTGTAGGTGGGAAGGAAGGTGGAGTGTTGTAGGTGGGAAGGAGAGGCGGAGGTGGTGTTTACATCAGGGCAAACACACACTAACCAATTTTCTTTTTGGTTGACTGTTATCACTAATCTTCTTAGGCCTCATGGAGACTTATACAAATAATATAAAAAAAAAAAATACCCAAAAATGCAAAGAAACACGAAATAGTTTACAGCGAAGTTCAGCGGAGTTTTAGACTGAGCGACGCCGGGAGACTGACGCACGTGTTCTGACAGGTCATGTTTGTTTGGTCGAGTGCCGAGCAAACGGTCGAGTACCGAGCGATTTATTTACCGAAAAGAGCGATCGAGTACCGGATTGTTAGTGCAGAGCTGTTCGAGTACCGAGGTTCCACTGTATATAAGGAAGTTAACAGAAGCAAGCTGTAAAAGTGAACGCTAGAAAATCCAGAAAAAAATATATGTTGCATTTGAGTACATTGTTAATGGTGGTACTTCCACGTTAAAGTATCAGGTGACCGTGGCACTGTGTGGCACCGTGTGGCACTGTGTTGCATAAGAGGGAAGACGCTCCTTCAAGGTGATCTCTGCTTGTCTGGGAGCAGGACTCCTGTATAGTCTGTATCATATACTTGTAAAAATAGATTATTTTATTATTATTATTATTGTGTGGTATAAGCTGATGTAGACCTTAAAAAGCAACAAATACAGTAACATCAACAATAATAGCAACAACAATAACATCAATAACATAAATGACAGCAGTAATAACAATAACAATAATAGTAACATCATCAACAATGAGAATAATAATAGCAATAGTAACAATAGCGTCAACAATAACATCAATAATACATACAACAACGATTACAAAAATAACAAAAACAAAACTCTTTACTGTGTGTGTGTGTGTGTGTGTGTGTGTGTGTGTGTGTGTGTGTGTGTGTACTTACCTATTTGTGGCTGCAGGGGTCAAGTCACAGCTCCTGGACCCGCCTCTTCACTGATCGCTACTAGATCACACTCTCCCTGCTCCATGAGCTTTATCAAACCTCGTCTTAAAACTATATATGGTTCCTGCCTCCACTAAGTCACTTTCCACATTATTACACTTCCTGACAACTCTATGACTGAAGAAATACTTCCTAACATCTTTGACTCATCTGAGTCTTCAGCTTCCAACTGTGACCTCTTTGTTTCTGTGTTCCATCTCTGGAACATCCTTTCTTTATCCACCTAGTAATCTTATGGGTTTAGCGCTCCCCCATGATTATAATAATTTATTAACCTTGTCAATACTCGCAGTATTTTATATGTCGTTATCATGTCTCCCCTAACCCTCCTGTCCTCCACTGTTAGGCCGATTTCCCTTAACCTTCCTTTGTAGGATATTTCCCTTAGCTCTAGGACTAGTTTTATCGCAAGCCTTTTGCACTTCACTAATTTCTTGACTTGCTTGACCGGATGTGGGTTCCAAACTGGTGCCGCACACTACAATATGGGCCTGACGTACATGGTGTACAGAGTCTTACTTCCGTTACCTGTGCGTGTGTGTTATTAACCTCAATGAATATACATCAAGAGGACAAATGATATATGCAGTACGCGTGGAGCATTAATTAAAAATTCTTCTCACTTGTGTTGTAATTCCTGTGCTGGTGGTAATGTGAACATTAATATTAAATAAATATTACACAACACTGTATATGACTGAAGGTTACTCTTGTTAGCGAGTTGACGGTAGTGGATTGTGGTTGTTGATTGTGGTGGGTTGTGGTTGTTGATGGTGGGTTGTGGTTGTTGGTGGTGAGATGTGGTTGTTGATGGTGGTGGGTTGTGGTTGTTGGTGATGAGATGTGGTTATTGGTAGTGGGTTGTGGTTGTTGGTGGTGAGATGTAGTTGTTGATGGTGGTGGGTTGTGGTTGTTGGTGGTGAGATGTGGTTGATGGTGGTGGGTTGTGGTTGTTGGTGGTGCGTTGTGAGTGTTGATGGTTGTGAGATGTGGTTATTGATTGAGGTGGGTTGCGGTTATTGATGGTGGTGAGATGTGGTTATTGATGGTGGTGAGATGTGGTTATTGATGGTGGGGGGCTGTCGTTATGATATACACTGATAATTCTGTAGTAACTGTCTTCCTCAAGACATAGTTACCGAGGATCTAACCTGACTACTTTTGGTCGTGAATGGCGGCTCTCAGCCATAGCTACTTTTAACAAAGAATATTCTTCTGTTACAATATATACGATATTGTGTGGAATTGTTCATAAACTTACATTGGGGAGACACACACACATTATACACATACATGAACACAATAAACCTAAGGATAGCAATGTTTGGTGTTCCATGATATTCCCAGAGTTTTAGGTTGAGCTATTGAAACCCACAGAGTTAGTGAACATAATGATTTTTGCTATCATACGTCTTATACTCAGATTAGATTTTGTCGCTCAAACGACAAAATACAGGTTTTGTGTCTTATATTGACTTGTATGTTGCAAGTAAATTCAGGAAATTTGCTCAATATCTTTGGTATCTTTTGTTCATTAATAAGATATCTTCACATATCACATAGGTACTTATACTGTTTATTCCTCAATAAGTAGACAATATATCACATAGTGTTCAAGATAGTGAGTGACCATACGGCTGGCCACATCCTATTTTCATAGTTTTTTTCCTAAGCATTTCCCGGCGCTTCACCAGCACATTCCTAGACGATGTTTGCAACCAAAAATCATTGGGTTCTCTATCACAAATTGTTTAAAATTCAATTGAGAGTGTTGCACTTGTGGGATCACTTCTGTGATGGAAGGCACCGTTCTTCTTGTTGATTAGCCGGTATTCTCCCGACCCGGGCCTTTTCCAAGTGGTGGCCCGGCCTTGGCTCCCTGTCTACGGAGTGTCTGAGACCTAAGTCTCCCATGGGAGGAGGTACAAGTACCCCCTCATCTTTGAGACCAACTGTCCCCAGGCCTAGCCACATTCCCCGCCCTCACGGGGCTCGTAGGGAGAAGCTAGGCCTCTCTGGTCTGCCATCCCCGCCCCAAGGGGGCTAATGGGAATGGCAGGCTTGTGAACTGCAAGCTCGGGCTCAGGCACCTACCCTACCCTAGAAGGGCTGGGCATGGTGTCGAATGGGAAGGCACCGCTCTCACCAGCTGTCTTTATACAAGTTGCCAGCATCTGATTGAGATGGTCGGGTTTTTTTATGCAAGACTTTTATAACTTGAAGGAGGTCAGCCATTGGTACACTAAGAGAAAACACCATAAGTGTCCGGGGCCCAAAACTGTTCAACAGCCTCCCATCAAGCATTAGGGGAATTGCCAATAAACCCCTGGCTGCCTTCAAGAGAGAGCTGGACAGATACCTAAAGTCAGTGCCGGATCAGCCGGGCTGTGGCTCGTACGTCGGACTGCGTGCGGCCAGCAGTAACAGCCTAGTTGATCAGGCCCTGATCCATCGGGAGGCCTGGTCATGGACCGGGCCGCGGGGGCGTTGATCCCCGGAATAACCTCCAGGTAACCAGGCAGCGGAAAGCCTCGGTCAGACGACCAAAAGCTCCAGCTGCTGGTCATCATATGACTAAAACCCGCGTCAGGAAACACTTGTCCTGTTTCCTGACAAACCTTACCTAACATAACGAAATCAGGTGAGTCTGATACCTTTCACAGAGAGGAACTCCAGTGTAAGTCCCTTCTTGAGCACCTAGTACTTAAGTTTATTTAGATACACTTAGGTACACATAAGTACAATTATCATACCTAATATACAAACATCGTCTCTACGTCCACAGCAGGATTCGAACCTGCAAACTCTGTATCAGAGTAACCACTGCTTTACCACAGCTAGACCCCCAGATGTTTGTAAATAATGTCGCCTGTTTGCGAATTGCTAAGCGTACCTAATGTGTAAATTGCCTAGGATAACCCCCCCCCCACCAAAATTAAAGTGGTTTATTTCCACTGGGTGCCACGGTGACACTGTCGTCCTCTGGTGGTGCCTCTGGCATGACTTACCATTCATAGTATGTAACTCGTGTTTGATTACCATTGGGGTCACAGGTGTGGAATCCCTTTTAAGATAAAATATCACTGCGATTCAGTGCTGCAGTTTTCAAGGACCTAACTGAAATAACTTAAAAAAAACATCAATGTGACTTATCCTGGGTAATCTACACATATGCTGCTATGCATGACAACTTATGTAACTGTATTTATGTGTACCTGTACCTGAATAAACTTACTAACAATAATAGTTATGCTAACTTGTTTCAATTTTCTTTAACTCCTGTAAAAGAAAATGAAGACTATTCTTGATCAGTAACAAATATATATTTAAGTTGAATAAAACAGACGAAGACGTACTCTAACAATTCATTAACCCTCAGTAAATTGTAACCAAAGATAACCTATGAAAGCCAAGTAGTGTATTTTATTTCCGTTCTGGGCCTTAGGCTCTTCCCCAAGATGCGACCCATAACGTATATACTGCTGGGCAACAGGGCCGGCAGGTGTTAAGAAAGCTGCCCATACGTCTCATCTCGCACACGATTTTGATTAATATAGTTAAAGTAATATTGCATATCATTCATTACTTTTATTATGAAAAAAACGCCCCGTGGCCTGGTGGCTAAAGCTCTCGTTTGTGGGCACTACAAAGTTGTGGTCTCTCCCCCTAGTACTATGATTGCTTTGGTTCCCAACCTTGACAATATTTATTTATTTATTTATTTATTTATTTATTAATTTGAACATGATACAGTGAAGTACAAAGTTATTACAGTGCAACATGCCAAAGCCCCTTGTATGCAGAGCATTATGAGCAGGCTTAAAATTAACTTAAGATTAACTAAGCAATGATATATTCAGTGGTAAATACATTATTGTAAACAGATAACAATTTAGCACAAATGAGTATTACAAAGACAGGTCATATGGTCATTTACTGTGTTGCTGAGCATTCAGTAGAATGGAGTATTCTGTTAGGTAATGTAATTAAAAAATAAAGTTTGATTGGGTCACAGATAAAACATGAGATACAAGCGCTGTATAGCCCTTGTGGCTTAGCTCTTCTTTTTGATTATAATAATAATTATGAGATACAATAATGAGAAAGATTTACGAGATACAATTTATAAGATACAATTATTCAATATTTATTTAGTTGCGGGTGAGTAAGTGATTTTTGAGAAGAGACTTGAATTTATAAACAGTGTTTCTTTTATATTCACAGGTAATAAATTCCAGATTTTAGGGCCTTTTATGCGCATTGAGTTTTTGCATAGCGTGAGATGGACTCGAGAAACATCAAAGAGTGATCTGTGCCTTGTGTTATGGTCGTGTGTTCTGTTGAGGTTGGTAAGGAGACGTTTGAGGGGAGGGTTTATATCAGAATTAAGTGTTCTATGAATGCAGTAGGTGCAGTAATAAATATGGATGTTTTGAATGGTGAGTAGGTTTAGAGTTTTGAATATTGGTGGAGTGTGCTGCCTGTAGTGGGAATTTATCATTCTGACTGAAGCCTTTTGTTGGGTAATTAATGGTCTGAGATGGTTTATTGTTGTTGAGCCCCATGCACAAATTCCATAGGTGAGATAGGGGTAAATAAGTGAGTGATATAGGGCCAGGAGGGCTGACTGTGGAACATAGTACCGTATCTTCGATAGTATGCCTACGGTCTTGGCAATTTTTTTGGAAATTTGTTGAATATGTGTTTGAAATTTGAGTCTGTTATCAAGGTGAATTCCTAAGAATTTTCCCTCTGAGTTTTGTGATAGGTGATCCGTTTATCTTCATGTTAAGAAGGACGTCTGTAGCTCTGTTACCAAACTTAATGAAGTAGGTTTTGTCAATGTTTAGAGTAAGTTTGTTAGTGCTCATCCAGGTGGATATTTTCTGTAATTCGGTATTTACAGTATTGGCTAGCGTGACTGGGCTCGGGTGAGAGAAGACGTATGTAGTGTCATCTGCAAATAGTGTGGGTTTGAGTAATTGCGATGCATTTAGTAGGTCATTTATGTATATGAGAAAGAGAAGAGGGCCTAGGACACTTCCCTGTGGGACACCAACTGTAATTGGCTGTGCTGAAGAGTTTGCCCCGTTTGTGTACACATATTGGCTTCTGTTACTGAGGTAAGACTTTAGGTAGTTGAGGGAGTGCCCTCTTATACCATAGTGCGACAATTTTATATGGAGCAAGTCATGGTCAACTGTATCAAAAGCTTTACGTAAGTCTATGAAGATCCCCAGTGGGACTTCTTTTTTCTCTATTGCAGTGTATATGTGTTCTAGCATGTGTATAATAGCATCATTAGTATTTTTGTTAGGACTGAACCCAAATTGACAGGGGTTGAGTATGTTGTGGGAGATGAGGTAGGAATAGATTCGCTTGTGAATTAATTTTTCGAAGATTTTAGAGAGAGGGTGTAAGTTGGATATTGGCCTATAGTTATTCAAGTCTGTTTGGTCTCCTCCTTTATGGATCGGGGTGACCCTTGCTATTTTGAGAACTGTAGGGAAGGTAGAGGATTCTATGGATTTGTTAGTGTTGCAATGATTGGTGATAGTACTTGTGACGCTTTTTTGTATATAAAGGGTGGTAAGGTATTTAAATCTCCTGTCTTGTTTTTTAGTGTGTTGATAATAAGGGAGACTTCAGTAGGGTTAGTCGGAGCTAGGAACAGTGTGTTCGGGTAGTTGCCAGTGAGGTAGTCATTGGGTGGGGTATCTGAGCTTGGGATTTTATTGGCAAGGTTTTTCCTATAGTGGAGAAGAAATTATTGAGTCTGTTCGCTGTTTCAGTTGGTGGGAGTTGGGGTTCATTTGGTTTTGTTAATTCAATTTCGCTATTTCGTGATATCTCTTTTGTTCCTAGAATTGCTGATAGGGTTTTCCAGGTCTTTTTTATATCACCTCGTAAGCTGGATACTGTGTTCTCATAATAGTTTTTTTAGCCCTTCTTATCAGGCTGGTTAGGATTGACGAGTAACGTTTTGTTTGGTCTCTGGTTATGTGACCCATTCTGTACTGTTTTTCGTATAGGTGCTTTGGATTTATGGATTTGAGGATGGTGGGTGTTAGCCAGGGACTGTTCAGTCTCTTAGCTGTCATCTGTTTAGTTTTTTGGGGGCAGTGCTTATTATAAAGGTATTGGGTCTTTTTTAGAAAATTATTAATACATTCGTCAATATCTGTATAGATTTCTAGCTCAGTGTGCCAGTCAATGTTTGTCACTGCTGCTGTGAAGTTATTAATGGCTGCCTCATTGTGAAGTCTGAAAGTGGCTTTAGTAGTGTCTTGGGGTAATTTGCCAAGGTTTGTGATGAGGAAGGTAGGGTAGTGATCTGTGGTATTATCTGTGATTATGCCTGATTTTAATGGGGATATGGTGTTGGTCCAGATGTGGTCTAGTAGGGAAACAGTAGTCTCTGTAACTCTTGTAGGTTTTGTTACTGTTGGTAGCAATATGCAGTTACTCAGTGTTTGTGAATTCAGTAACGTGTGGATCCTGGTCTTGCAGGAGATTTATATTGAAGTCACCTGAGAGTAGTAAGTGATCTTTGTTCATGCGTGCATCAGTTATCATACTTCCTAGGTTGTCACTAAAACGGCTAATGTTTGACTGTGGTACTCTGTAGATGTTTATCACTGTGAGAGGTTTTTATAGGTATTTGGATTTGAATTTAGCTATTGTATATTCCCTATGTTCATCCCTTGTGCAAGTATTAGTGATACATTCTAGTTGGTCTGAGTAGTATATAGCTGTGCCACCCCCTTGTTGATCTGGCCTACAGTTGTGTATGGCTGTGTAACCAGGAATGGCATAGACATCTGTAATATCAGGCTTTAACCAGGTTTCAGTGAGAGTAATGATGGATATACTGGCATGCAAGGAATTTAGTAATGCTATGAGGTCATCGTAATGTTTACTTAAAGATCTGATATTGTAGTTAAAGACAGTTATGTTGTTGGCTCTGAGAAGTGCCTTTGATTGTTCTGCTGTGTAGTAATTACAGTTACTGTATGATTCATTTAAGTCATTCAATAAGAGGTTGGTATCAGGATCAATGCTTGTTATCATAAGATTTATAGTGAATCTATAGTTAGAATTAAGTATAAGACAAAGTAAATATTCTAAAGCTATAAAATAGCACCTGAGTTATTTTAACAAATGTAAAAAAATTGAGCTAAGGTAGTTCTTTAAAGCTAAAATAAATTAGACAATATATAAGGGACTAAAAAAACTTTGGTGAACAAATAAAGTGGTAATCAAATAAATGAGCTTGGGAATATAATGTCAAAAAATAGTGAATTTATTACACTTTAGCACCTGAGAATAGCACCTTGATTATTTTAACAATTGTGAATATATGAACTAAGGTTATGCAAAGCTATATTAAAGCTAAAATAAAGGAGAAAAAATATAGGGACTAAATTAAATAATGGTAAACCAAGTTAAATTGGCAGATAGTAACTAAGATATGTTATTGATTTGGGAGTAAGATCTGATTTGTTATATATAATAAGTTGAGCAATTTATTGTACTATAAAAAGTAAAAAATATGAGGTAGTTGGTAGTAGCTAGCAAAAGATAGCAAAAGACAATAGATAGACACTGTGCTTGTCTATAGAGGAACTTCAGTCTGGCATTCGCTTTCTTTACTGCACTGTTCCCTATCAATTCTCCTGACATGCATGGGTCAAAGGGGATTCCCAGATATTTTACTGATGAAACCAAAGTGATGGGTTCCCCATTACACTGGACATTAAAATTATTTATCCTTCTCAGTTTGTTTCGTGCCAAAGAGAATGGCTTCAGTTTTCCCGAGGTGTATTGATTGTTGTCTACTAACCATTTGCTGCAGGACTCCAGTTCCAGTGTTAATACATTAGCTATATCTTGTGGGTCTTTACCTGACACTAACAGAGCACTGTCATCTGCATACAGTAGGAGTTTGCACTTGACACTGATAGGCATGTTCTTTTGCTATATCAATGACAAATCGCAAGTTTTACCTATTCGGCACGATTATATATATATATATATATATATATATATATATATATATATATATATATATATATATATATATATATATATATATATATATAAACGCACCTCAGGCCGCAGGAAACTCGAACCTAGAATGTTTGGGACAAAGTACGCAGTACTATACACACCATGCCAGACCAGACAATACTCTCGCACCCAGCCAAGCTAGGCGTTTGTTCTGCTGCCTAAGATAAATATTTGTAAACATTTCGCTTGTCCTGCAAAGTCTAAACATTTCGTTGGCCGGTGCATGTGGGAGAGGAGGTTGGAAAACTTAATCACCACCCTAACACCCCCACCAACACCTTCATCACAACTAGCACCTCGCACGGACAATCAGATTTCTATTAACCTCCATCAAAATCATTTCCTTTCTATTTGGCTCTGACATTAAATACTTTGCATAACATTGTGATAGAAGAGAAATACATGGGTGTGCATAGAGGCACATGTGAGAAAAATGCTACATGAGAGTGCATAGGCACATGGGAGTACAGAGGTACGTGAAAGTACAAAGGTACATAGGTGTTCTCCCAGTACAAAGATGAATGTGGACATACACGGACGATCTAGACAACAGAAGGAAGATGATGCTTGTTTGACCGCATGTCAGGCATGATCATATGTCTCCAGAGTGTACTTATGGTTGTGGTGGTGATGGTGATGGTGGTGGTGGTGGTGGTGATGGTGGCTTTGAATAAAAATGGGATGTTAGAAGGTAATAGTGGGCAGTACAAATTCCAATTGATCATTGTGTTGCGGTTATATTGAATTTCTGACATCTGATGTTTAAGATTGGTGCGATAAACTTTGATTCATTTGATTTCCTTTGATTCAATTGATTTGATCTGAGCATAAGTTTGGAGTTTTTCAGCTCTCTATTAGTGTAGGTGTTACTCATATGACAAGAAAGTGTTAGGTTGGTGACCTGTCCTCGTGTCACTACCCTGTCACACATATACCACATGAACCTCTCATGTTTCAACCATGTCACTAATAAGGCGGAAAAGTATGCTAGGTTCGTGATCTGTCTTCGTGTGACTACTTGTTAGTAAATACATGCATTCTGTGAGGGAAAAGTTCAACAGATAGGAGTAGCGAGCGAGTATATAGTAACGATAGTTTGATTGCCGGCTGCTTGACAAGGTAGGGTCAGTCTCGCTCCCGCTGTCCCCTTCCCCACCCCTTTCTCCCCACCCCAAAAGGTGACGTGTGGGGCTCTGGCCAAATAGTAATCACTCGACTCACAGCTCCCAGCACAACTGTAATAGCCTCTGCTCCTATTCTAGTGGATATTGGTTGAAAGCTTCACTTTTGACCAATAATAAACTTAGTCCTTTCAGTTTTAAGCTCCACATAAGACTTTAACATAATCACTACCTTTTTTAAGTATCTTGCACTTATCATGGAGAGTGATTTCTTAAGCAGTGGGTAACCTGTCTCTTTCCAACTTGGAATGACAGATCGGGTCACCTGCCAACCAACGAGAAGTGTTGAAGGAGACGGACTGAAAACGGTCTTGGGACGTCACCTTATAATCTACCTACCTGTTTAATTGTACAGGACACTACCCCTCATCTTTGTAGTGGTAAAGAACCTGCGTTCCTGTCATCTGGACTGACTATTCAAGGCTATAGACTCTGTGAAGACCTAGTAGTTGGGTTGTCACTAAACACCTGTGACCCCCCCCCCCACACACACATCATCAACGGTTACAATTTCTACAAGACGGTGTCAACATCAACCAGACACACCAGTTTATTTGTACATATTAGCGTTGAATTCAAATGTCATTTTTCCATTTAATTTTTCATTTTTCTGTCAAATAGAATACACACTCATTTTTTCAATGTTTTATCTTTGCATTACTAAATAATAAAGTGTTTATCTTTGTGAATTATTTTTTTTTCTATTCATTAATTTTCCTGAGGAGGAGCCAACCTTGGTAATACTGTCTGAAGTTGTTACAGGGCTGAGTAAGCCTTCACACATTCATATTCTTAGTTTTTCTTAGATTACTCATGGGTGCAAATAGTTTTTGTAACATTTCCACCGACTCTTCAAACCGTGTGACGCAAATGTTTATTTTTAAATATTTGTTTATATGGTTGCAAATTACCATCAGATAAGAACCAGAACCACGTAAACCATTTTCTGGATGAAAAATGCGGTTCTGTAAAATTTGGATGAGACGCATATTATATGCTCTCTGAAACATAACAGTGCTGGCTTTATGATATATTTTTTCTCTATACCATTGTAATATTATCCTCTTTACTAGACTTCTAGAATGGAAGTTTTTCTTCGATTTTCAGTTCTTACCTAAATCTAAATATGAATTATTCAAAGAAATTCTCACAATTTTCCTTTGTAATCACATAACGATATCTCCATTTCTCAACTAAATTTTACCTGAAAGGGATACCTGTGGCGATAACTGTCAAAGTATTTTATAAATTAGGCGAAATTGAAAGTTGGGGAAGCCCATTGCCACTCCATAATTTTGCTATTGATTGACGAAACACATCATATTCTCACTAATTTGATAAGTTTGCTTATATGTAGAGCTTCAGGAAGAAATCCAAATATCCATCCTTGAAGCCTTTTTATCCACTTCTCCGAGGCTGTGGGTCCCACAATTTGCGCCAGAGGTGGACCCCACATATCCCGGTAAATCTATATTTAGGATATGTAGGTTTCTATTAAGAAATTTAACAGTTCTTTCACTCGAAGCTTTGCAAATAACAAATTAACAATAAAATCAACATTTATTAAGAGTACCTCCCACCTCCTTACCTTCACAGAGTATTCTTACTTCACATCCGCCAGTGTTTACAAGCGTCACCTTGACTACCTTGGCACACGAGTGCCTGACGCAAGCTGTCAATTAATACAATTGCTGTCACGACACTCCATCGCACACTTCATGTATTGAAGGGGAAAATGTTTACCAAGATTTTTGCCGATGAAGTTGTTATATTTATACAACTGTTGTGTGCAACGATGATTGGCTGGCCCTGTTGTCTCTCTCTTTTTAATGGTTTTGGTGGCCTTGTGCTCATTTTATCAGTGTTGTTTTTAATTGTGGGTAATGAACATGATAATGGTATTAATCACCATCACAATTGTCATCACCCAGGAAGTAGACTGGTAGACATGGAAGAACGATAACTGGTTTTGCAATCTGGCAAGATAGCTTCTCGTCGCGTTAAATCTCATGAAGGTGTAAGATGTCAGATTATTCTTACAATCATCTACTTACATCCAGAATAAACACATCAGATGTTAAACACGTAACGTGATATAACAGGAATCAATGGCAGATGTGCACCTATAGTTTTGAATCTCACTCTCTGACGTCGTCGAATTAAATGGCACCTTTTCTTGGAACGTTAGAAGCTACGCCACTGAAGTTGTCAGTCTGTCCATGATGCTGGGAATGGGTCCCTCAACTTTAGTCATAAGTCACCTGCACTTACCAGTTGTTCCTAGAATCTTAGCCTAGTTACCGTACAGCAGCGTTGAAATTTGAAACCCATCGAATAAGGCCTTGTGTTATGGGAGAAATAAAAATGAAAAAAATGGAGGAAGATAACAAAAAGGAAAAATGGCTAATACTTAAAAATTTCCTAATAGAGGTAAATGTGTCAAGCAACAATAAATAAATCTGTTAGGACAAGTAATATCTTCCAAATCTGTAATCCGCCTGTTATCTTCATCAGTAACGAAACTTTTCGTTTCTGTTCGGATTTGATGAGTGTGGACTGTGGAAACCTGCAGCGAGCGGTTAAAGTGTGGTACTTCAAGCCATGAGAAAAACCGCAATTAACCAAACAAGTACGACAAAGACAACATGCACACATCTGCAGGAGAATCTGCATCAAAAATGCGGATATGACTATTACAAATGAAATAGTATCAGTGAGTAGAAACCCTTTTTTTTTTTGCACTCTAGCAGGATTGCTGATCTTTTTTTTTTTTTCAATAAACACGTAAGACGACAGGTAAATCTTACAGACGTTTACTTACATTCAGAATATACACACCTTTGCTTTCCTCTGTGCTTCTTAATGTTTTTTTAATCCTGTAATATTTCCTTGCCAACCTACAGTTAGAAGCGTGGTCTGAGACCGTACCATGGGGAAGATAATCCCAAGAATCACTAATAAATAACACACAACAGATAGTCCCGGCGTCCTTGGTAGAAGTGAAGGACACGACGTCCTTGATGGTGGCTCACTGTTCCAACTGCCAAGACCACTTGATGCTACTTTCGACTGTCTGCAAGATGAGTATTACCTATATTAATAGGACTTACAAATATCCCATCTCGTTATTTTATGAATATGGAGACAGTCATCCACGAAGGAATGCATCTTCGTCGATCAAGAGATCCTGCCGGTATGCAAGTGAACTTTGTACAGGATGCCTATCAAAATGAAGGAGGAAGACTTCTTGTCCAACAAAACAGAGATTCAATATCATTCTTGGCAAGAAGCTGCAAGAAAGAGAATACAATACTATTAATGCAGAAAGTGATGCCGATTTGTTAATTATCCAAAAAGCGACAAAATATGATTCTACCTGTTCCCCAACTAATCACTGGAAAGGAAACAGACCTCTTGATATTGCTGTTTACTTTCAGGTTGACTAGTTTTTCCGATATTTTCCTTAGATTGAAAAAAATACATCAAGATTAAGAAAATTTGGAACATTCATTGGCTGCAGAGCGCTGGGATCCAGAGACTTGCAACTTGCTCATACTTCTGTATACAGTCTGCAGCTCTAACCACATCGTATCTGTCATTGGAAAAGGGGTTGTTTAGGTGAAGAACAATACTCGCTTCAAGAAGCCGGTGGAATCATTTTAATAAGTAGCAACCATAGATCAGGTCACATCAACAGGAAAAGAGGCGCTTGTCTGCCTGTACAATGGTACCCCAGGTGAAGGATTAATGCAATGCGTAACCAACGATTTCCTGAGAAAGTTTATTCAAGTACCTCTTTAATGCAGGTTCACAGACTGCCACCAACAGCTGCAACATCACGCATCGCAGATAGGTTCCCCCCTCACCTCCTTTGTTCGTCTTCATTCCCAAGTCCAACAGTGATTGAACAAGCTCTTGGATTCAGGTCAATGTTTGACCTGAACCACAGACAACAGATTTATCACCATCTCTAGAAGCTCTACCGAAGGCGACCACATGCAACTGTAAGACGATCTGTGATGCGTAACGAAGGACATATAAAAAGCATGGTCTGGACTGCTCAATACCAAGTACTGAGTGCAAGGCAGTTTTGTTCTAACTCATCATGACCTGTCAAATGTCACATATGTAGTAGAATGAATAGTTTCTTTGGATAGTTGTTTTCTATAACAAATATGATCAAAATATATGGCACCATATTGATTATGTTCATAATTTAATCATTCTCTGTATCTAGTTCCATTGCTGAGTGCCAAGCATCAGTGTTCAACACACACACACACACACACACACACACACACACACACACACACACACACACACACACACACACACACACACACACACACACACACACACACACACACACACACACACACACACACACACACACACACACACACACACACACACACACACACACACACAAGGGGTCACAACCGGAAGTTGAAAACTTGGATGAGTCACAGGGATGTTAGGAAGTATTTCTTCAGCCATAGAGTTGTCAGGAAGTGGGACAATCTCGAGTGTGATGTAGTGGAGGCAGAATCCATACAAAATTTTAGAAGAGGTATGATTAAGCTTATGGAGCAGGGAGAGTGTGGACCTAGGAACGACCAGCGAAGAGGCTGGGCCAGGAGCTATGACTCGCCCCGTGCAGCCACAAATAGATTAGTGTAAACAGGTAAGTACATACACAGACAAACCCATTATCAGCGATTTTTGGCTAATATTTAAATAAACATGAAATCAAATATTGATAGCACCACTACAATCTTAGAGTTTTCCACTCAAATTAATCCCAAAAAACCACTTCAGCTACAAAACTGAAACAAAACTACTTTATCTGTATTCCAAGTTTATTCAACAAACGTTGTACCAACTGCATTAATATCTACATTTTACTTATGACATTAAGTATTCAACCCAGTCAAAACAAATTATCTTGGAATTAGTTCTTGGATGACTCAATTTTTCCTGCTAGATTAACTGTGACTAATATTAGTGGATGACCATTAATAAAGGTAGTAAGTGTCTTCTAATTAAGTGAACTATGGCACGCACTACATCAGTAAAGCAGCCAATAAAACTGTCCAGTACGTGACAGATGAAAGTCTGTGTGAGAGATAGATAAATACATAAAAATAAATATATAGACAGAGATAAATACAGATATACGCACTCTCCATTCATCTATCTATAAGTGCGTGTGTGTAGGTCGACCGATAGTGCACTCGCCTCACACACTGAGGTCCGGGGGTCGATCCCCGATACGGGTGGAGATATTAGGATGTGTTTCCTGAAGACACCTGTTGTCCACTGTTCACCCATCAGTAAAATGGGTACCTGGGTGTTAGTCGACTGGTGTGGGTCGCATCCTGGGGACAAAATTGACTCATTTTTCCCGAAATACTCTGCATAACAAACGGCTTTCTATATAGTAGTATGTCATTGATATCAACTAGGCCTGTGTACCTTGTACTTGTAGAAACAGATTATTAGTAGTAGTATTATGCGTGTGTGCGCACGTGCGCGCTCTTGTGCATATCTAATGTATGTGTTTGTACTCATCTGTGTTCATCTAAGTGTGGTTGCAGGGGTAGAGTCTCAGCTCCTGACCGCACATCTCCGGTTGCCACTAACAGGGTCACCCTTGGCTACGTGAGCCCTATCATACCTGTTCTCAAAGCTATGTAAGAATTCCACTTCTACCTCTTCTGTCTAGGTCGTTCCACTTCCTGCCCACTTTAAGGCTAAATAATTATTTCCTGACATGCCTATGGGTCGTCGGTGATTTTTAGCTTCCAACTTTACCCTCGTGTACCTAAGTCCCGCCTCTCAAACAGACTCGCCTCTCAGTATTTTGTACATTGTAATCACGTCACCTCTGTCCTTCCTGTCCTCTAGTGTAGTCAGGTTTAGCTCTGGCATTTTTTTCATAGTTCTTACCCCTTCAGCTCTGGGACTAGTCTCACAGCAAATCCTTGCACTTTCTTCAGCTTCTCTACATGCCTAACCTGATGTGGGTTCTATACTGGCGCTGCATACTCCAAGACTGGCCTGGGGTATGCCGTGTATAAGGATGAAAATGCCTCCTTGTTGATATTCCTGAAAATTACCCTTAAATTTGTCAGACTCATGTTTGCTGCAGCAGTTATTGAGGTGGTGTGTCTAAGGTGAAAGGCTCGGCACTATGCTCACCCCGAGGTCCTCTTTCAGGGAGGCTTGCAGATTTTGTCCTCCGAACCTGTACACTGTTTCCGCTACGTGTATATTTGTGTGTATGCATTCATATATGCATATATGTATGTATGTGTGTGTATAACATTAATATCAGGCCGAAGGAGACTCGAACCTACGAACCTTGGTTGGGACAAGGCACGCAGTGTTCTGCTCACCGTGGGCTGCTTTGGATCTAAACGTCTAGCGTTAGCTGGGAACCAAAGTATTGGACCAGTGTGGTACGAGGAGTAGAGCTCTGCTTACCTTGTCCCAACCAAGGTTCGTAGGTTCGAGTCTCCTTCGACCTCAGATTAGTGTTTGTGAATATTTCGCCTGTGTGTGTGTGTGTGTGTGTGTGTGTGTGTGTGTGTGTGTGTGTGTGTGTGTGTGTGTGTGTATGTATGTATGTGTGTATATATGTGTGTATAACCCTAATTTCAGGCCGAATTCGAAACATGTGTGTGCATATATGTATGCATGCATGTATGTATGTATGTGTGTATGTACGTATGTATGCATGTATGTGTGATGGGAAGGAGTACGTAGCGTTGCCATCTTTGTGTTTATGGTAGCGTCGGCAACAATGATTTTTCTGCGTTGTATATTCCTGTATATACCTGGCTGAATATGCATGAGTGTATATATCTGGTTGTTTATCCCAGACTGTATATACCTGGCGGTATATACATGGGTGTGTATACATTATACATGACATATATATATACCTGGCTATATATGTATACACCTGACTGTGTTTAAGGGGTTAAGCACCAGCTTTTGGACCCAGCTCTTAACTCTTAGCCGACGTGACAGTCGTATTAGGGCAGCTGTTTCATTCCTTCCTTCCCTTCTGTCACTCCTCCCCTTCCCTCTCTTCGGTCATTCTTTCCCTTATTAATCCCTGCAGCGTTTCGATCTGTTTTAAACAATCATCAGGTCGTTACTTGGATCGAAATATCGTTATGCCGACAACATTGTTGAAAAGTCTCTTGTCGCAGAACACGTTTCTATTAAGACAACGTTTAGCTCTGCGTAGTGCTTAATCTTCATAGCTTGATAAAGCTCTACGAAGATGGGAACATGTTCTTACCATACCACGGGCGGGGCTTGAACCCGCGCCAGAGTCGTAAAACTCCAGACCGACGCGTTTGTTTGCAATTGTGTCATTACAATTTCACGAGTCATATTCTTACGTCCGTGTGTCTCACCTGAATGACAGTGGAAGTATATTCCGAGGACCGAGGACTGTGTGTGTCATCTGAGTGATCACATTCCATCTATGCGTCCTGGTCATTCTCGTATCAATCATTCTTTCTCCTTTCCACCCTAGCATTGCCCTTTAGTATCTTGTATATCGTAATCACATCTCCTCCGACTCGTCACATTATAAACGATGCGTCTTGGTCATTCTCGTATCAATCATTCTTTCTCCTTTCCACCCTAGCATTGCCCTTTAGTATCTTGTATATCGTAATCACATCTCCTCCGACTCGTCACATTATAAACGATGCGATGTTAATTTCCTTTAGTGTTAAAAAAAAAAATATATGTAATATCCTTCAGCTCAGAGAAATAACTTAATAACAAATTTGGAGATATTTTTGAGTATGTGTATTTGGTGAGTTACGGGCTGCACAGTGGTGCTGCGGACTCTATGACTGACCGTCACTTGGCTCTGACAGGCATCACCCTCAAACACACGAAAATATTTGGATATAACAGATATTTACATTTTTTTTTGCTTATGTGGTCATTTCGTTACGTCGGTTAATATACTGGCAGGTGAGGGCAGTTAATTTCTGGTAGGTGAGAGCAGTTAACATACTGGCAGGGGAGGGTGGTTAATACACTCGTAGGGGAGGGCAGTTAATATACTGGTAGGGGAGGGCAGTTAATATACTGGCAGGTGAGGGCAGTTAATATACTGGCAGGTGAGGGCAGTTAATATACTGGTAGGGGAGGGCAGTTAATATACTGGCAGGGGAGGGCAGTTAATATACTGGCAGGTGAGGGCAGTTAATATACTGGCAGGTGAGGGCAGTTAATATACTGGCAGGTGAGGGCAGTTAATATACTGGCAGGTGAAGGCAGTTAATATACTGGCAGGTGAGGGCAGTTAATATACTGGCAGGTGAGGGCAGTTAATATACTGGCATGTGAGGGCAGTTAATGTACTGGCAGGTGAAGGCAGTTAATATACTGGCAGGTGAAGGCAGTTAATATACTGGCAGGTGAGGGCAGTTAATATACTGGCAGGTGAAGGCTATTAGGAAGTTCGTGTTCGTATTATCTTGACTATTCAAAAAAATAATTCGTGAATAGAATCTGCAATCCATTGTAACAGAATTTATATCATTGACTATGTAATTTAAGTTCTATATCTTAGCGATAACTTGCTTGTATTGTGACCTGGGCGCCTGTAACATTGTCATAAAGATGTCAGAAGTATTGCCCGCACGACCATTTTTTTCTAAAATAAATTAAAAGGCATGGCATGACTTTTCATTAGAAGTAATTGAAGCGAATAAATTCATTTAGTGTTTAGGGAGAAATTTCATGTAGTGAGTGCTTATTGCCTTTATTAAGTAGCGAGTGTTTTGACCAGAGAGCTGTACATTGGTCTGTACACATTGTTCACTGGTCTGTACACACTATACACTGGCCTGGGTACACTGGTCTGTACATACCATTCGCTGGTCTGGGTACAATGCACACTTCCTTGCTGACTGCATAATCAACCAGCATTTTGCTACTCTATTCAGGCATCACACCTGACTGATCTGCTGCTGGAAGTGGTTCAGGTTGTTCTTGATGGTTGATGAGTTTTGTCTGCTGTGCTGTGTGATCTCTCTGCCAGGGTCTGGTGTTCTCTCTGCCAGAGCTAGTGCTCTCTCTGATACCGAGAACACTGTAATGGTTCATGTCACATTGACCACTGAGCTATTGACTTGCCTGACAACTCACATTTCAAAACAAATTAACAATAATAATCATATCTTTATTTCTAAAAGTACATGTACAAGGTATACAGTCCTAGCTGGCATCAATGACATACTACTATATAGAAAGCCGCTTGTTATGCTGAGCATTTCGGATAAATTAGGTCAGTTTTGTCCAGGATGCGACCCACACCAGTCGACTAACACCCAGGTACCCATTTTATACTGATGGGTGAACATGGACAACAGGTGTCTTAAGGAAACACGTCCTAATGTTTTTTTTCCAGCCATACCGGGGATGTGATCTCCGGACCTGAGTGCGTTAGTGATCGAGCTACGGGACACGTAAACACAAATGCCAGCGTAGAGCCCAATACAATAAAGACTCGCCTTGCCGTGTGCATCCAACAGCTGTATGTATGTGTTTGTAATTGCCTCTGTCATTACTTGCTTGTACCATAAGGCACAGGAGCAGTGCCATGCTCGCGGTGTCCCGTTGTTAGAAAAAGATTTATTTTTTAACGCTGGAGGGTTGATTCTGACGAGACGAGAATGGAGATTATTATTACAATCAAAATTAAGCGCTAAAGCCACAAGGGTCATACAGCACGAGAATGCAGAGCAATGTAATCGATAGGGACAGAGGGACGGGTAAATTATTGTCATAAGAAAAGACACGGTAACGATGTATAATGCAGCGCTGTATAGCCCTTGTGGTTTAGCGCTTCTTTTTTATTATAATAACGATATATAACAATATTTGTCATTATATTTATATGTGAACTGATTCTCCAGCCTCTCTGACGAGAGAGTTGCTGGTGTGTGTGTGTGTGTGTGTGTGTTTAGAGGATGTGCGTGTGTGCGCATGTGTTTTTCTGTTGAGATTGAAGCCTTCAAATCGGGCTTATAGTAGATCGGGGATTTTACAGGGTGAGGTGCATACCAGCAGGATATTTATTTGCATGTGCAGGAAGATGACATTAGGACTAACATATAGACAAAAGGTCGCTCTTAAAATATGGAACAAGTGAGCGTGGAGCTAGGATCTCGTGGGCTGCCTCCTCCCCATCATTATATATTCATACAGGTAACTTCTTCGAAACTGCGTAGATTTAAGAGAGCACTATCGAATTATTGTGAATTTTAGGTGAACTGTAATTAAGTTGAGCGGGCAGCTCACAACCGACGGACCCGGGTTCACTTCTAGGGAGAATAGAAATGTCAGGGCAAGATTCCGTACATCCGCCGCCTCTGTTCATTTAGCATACAGTGTGTCTCATACAGGGTAGGGACTTTAATTGGAATGTCACGCTATATGGCTTTGTTAGATTACCCAATATAGCAGGAAACTTCACGAGATCGAAGGTTATTGTTTACACTGTGTTCGTGAAATACTCTGGAGAGTTCCTGGTATCGATATAGCTCAGTGAGCACTTTGTGTTATAGGCGAATCATCACATCTAATTTGAGGGAAAGTACGGCGAAGGTCAAGGGAATATTAGGGTCACAGGTCATAGGTTACAACCTAACATGATTCGTCGTAAACGATGCAAATTCTTGTAGCACTGCGGCGTCTTGAAGGATGGAAAAAAAATATAGGTCAAAATTATATGATACGTTCAAGGTCTTCTGGTCCAGATAATACATGCATAGTGCAGTCCACCATAACGCAATTTTTTGCCTAATCTGAAGTAAATAATACGAAGAAGAGCTCACCCGACATCGTTCTCAGCCCTGACATCAGATTTGATGGCTGAAAAACCTCAGTTACACACAGCTGTAAGTTATAGCTTCTGCTGTCAGTCACAGCAGCTCAGCTGTAAGTCACAACAGTTTCAGCTGTAAGGAATGTGTGTGTGGCATTCCCCGAACACCCGTTCCTAAATAACATTACTGTAAGCTGGAGAGTTACTGTTGAAATACGTTTCTCTGGTCAGACGTGCGATACATCATAGACTTAAGGTGTGGATAAACATCTACGTTGGATAAGCTGGCATTTAGGTCGCCCACGGACATCACACACGCCCAGGATCCTCGGTAACCCAGTTTTCCCTTTCCTTTCAACTGATCGTTTGACCGTCATTCTGTAATGCATATTGGTGAAAGAAATACAGAGGAGGAGTCCTTCATTTATACAAGTTTTCATCCAACATCGAGCTGTTTCAAGCACAAAAAAAGGCCTCTGCATTTGTCTCTTCTCCAGCCTTCGGCATACTGACACTGTCTCCACCTATGATACCCATATTCTAGTCCTTTTTCTATTTTGCTTTTAATCTCATGTTTTCCGCTTTTTGTACAGTAATAATAGTAGAATTACTGACAAAATGTTAGATAAATGGACACAGATGCAACTAATGTGACATTTTATTGTGGCAACGTTACGCTTTCCAAGAGCTTTGTCAACCCATTACAAACTTTAGAAGGACACAGATGAGTGTATATATATATATATATATATATATATATATAAACCCACTAATTTGGGAAGAATTTAATACATTAGACAAATAATAAATTTTAAAATTCTTAATTCTTGGGTAGATAGTTTGTTGGTGGGTTGTGTGAAGGACCTGTCTAGTTGGGCCAGCGGGCCTGCTGCAGTGTTTCCTTTCTTATGAGTCGCACGTCAGGTGTTGCTTTGTTGTGGAATGTGATAGTGAGGTGTGGTCTAGACCCTTTATATGCCTTCCTTTGATGCATTACTTCTATTGTTCATTGATAATGTGAGTAGTCACGAAAGCGCTTGGAATTTCTCTATTCTTTCACAGTGGTTGTTTTGCATATTCTGAAATCACCTGTTTACTGTGATCTTATTGCATATATATATATATATATATATATAATATATATATATATATATATATATATATATATATATATATATATATATATATATATATATATATATATATATATATATTATAATGTATATAGGTACATAGGTGAATGGTAGGTAGTAGTAGTACGATTGTAACGTCTTGACAAAGCTCCTGGAGAGCGAAACATTGCCACTATAAAAAGCCACATTAGTTGCATCTGTGTCCATTTACTTAACAGTTTTTTACACATCAGCGTGACTAACTCCCCTCTTTCCATTTTCTTTCCGGTAATACAAACCTCTTTCCTGGTTCCATTCTTTCACTCCAAGCATCACTAATTTGACCCCCTCTGGTGGAGCATCCGCATTTTCCCCTCTAACCATAATTTACTCAAAATATATTTTTTTCTTAATTCCCACTTCCCTCTTCGCCGAAATTTATTCTCTTTTCTCTCCCTCCCTTGTTCTCCCGAAGGAGTTTTAATTTCCATCTTCCACTCGAGAACATGATTGATGGTGAATATCAAAATGGTATACAGTACCGACAAGTTAGTAAATAAGACACATAGGCAACATTTAGGCAACTTTATTCCGAAACGTTTCGACTACACAGTAGACTTCTTCAGTCGAGTACAGAAAGTAAGCAGGAGCAGTAGAGATATGAAGACTGATGAACAGATTACATCGTCTTCACATCTCTACTGCTCCTGACTTTCTGTACTCGAATGAAGACGCCTACTGTGTAGGCGAAACGTTTCAGAATAAAGATGCTTAAATGTTGCCAATGTGTCTTATCATGATTGATGGTGACTTGGAGACATATTATGGAGCTTCTTCCTGTTTCCCGCTACTTCACATTCCTTCGGGTGCTGAACAAACACGTAGTTCCCTCAACCATATCTCATATTCTCACCTAAAATAAGAATCCTCTCTCACATTCCGTCTTAAAAGGATTACAAAAAATCTATGGAGAACGGCAAATTAAACTGCCTAATATAGACAGTGAGGTCAAGCGTCGCATGTAGACAGTGAAGTCAAACCTCATATTATATATATAGGCAAAACATGCGATTTTGGCTTCAATAGCAACGCTCTTCTTACCGAATAAGACAAGTGAAAATTTGTGCGTGCAATAATTTCGCATAAGTCATTCTGCCCCTAACGAAAAATATATATTTCATTGTGTTTTGTTTATTATTAAATTATTGTAAAATTTTAGAAAGGACTTAATATTAAATGAGTTCTTGCTAATTGACCAATTTTACCTATTCGGCACGACATACTATATATATTATGGAAAATGTCACTTATTCTAGCAATGACTTACATCATTTTGGCCGTGCTATACTGTACGATGGCACCATCATTCAACCTGGTTGGAAATATTTAAAAGGTTTTCCACTTGGTAGCCAGGTTGCCAAAGTCTAGACTCGGAAGCCTGTGTACGCAGCACATACATCTAAAATTGCCACTTTCTGCGTATATTGAAGAAACTAGTTCTGGCAGATGCCTTCTGTGAGTGGTGACCACAATAATTTTTTTTATAATGTTTATTCAACACATTATGGCTTCATGACACACGATGACTACTGAATGAAAACGGCGTATCTGACCCATAAAATATTGGACCCAACTGCTAGAGCCCTGCGACTGCAACCTCTGTCTTAGTCTCCGCATTATATTAATAAAAGTCCCCCTGGTGTGGGCGAAGCGTCTTGTAATAAGGATACACATGTATTGCACATGTGCCTTATTCACCATCGCCATTTCTCCCTAAAAAAAACAGGGACAATATATATTTGGAGTACAGCAGAGCCCAGGGAGTACTTCCCCTGTGGGAGTGTGGGAGTCGTGGGCGAGCGAGGCGTCACTGCCAGCAGACTCAGCAGCAGCTGGAAAGTTGACTCAGTACACGTGTAGCCTCCGTCACGTGTATGCATACGCTCCCTCGGACAGGTCCAGATTCAGCACAGCTCTTGCAGAATTATGATTGATTTGACATAAACTCTCGCTTTAGCAGTACTATATTGCTGAGCAGAAGACTCCAGGTGGCATTTGGGGAACGTTTCGATTCATGGAAAAAAAGTTGACTCACCAAAAGGGTGATGGGTTAACTATTTGACTTCGTGATTGGTGTTGAAGGTGACTCACATCCCTGGTCTCTGTAATACCAGCAGCTAAAGACTCCTTACAACCATGATTCTCAGGCGCTCAGGTAGAGACAAGAAGCAGCAGACAAGAGCATAACGAAGAGGCCGCTATGACAATATTGCCGGCAGGAAGGCAGACCTGTGGAATGTATGGCAGGGCGGTCCTGGCCCTCTTCCTCCTGCTCTACCATGATTCTTCCGTCCTCTCAGGTAAGTCCTCCTTTTATCGGTTGTTTCACGTGTTTTAGTAGACACGTAGTGTGTGGCTACACTCTTCCTCATGTGATAGGAACACATGGAGTGTGTTGCTACCTCATGTATAAAAGTTAAGTTATAGGAACACCTTGTGCATGGCTATACGCAAATGAGTGTCCATGAGTTACAAAATGGGAAGAAACTTTGTATAGGTTGCTGTATAGCCCTTGTGGCTTAGCGCTTCTTTTTGATTATAATAATAATTTGTATAGGTTACATGTGAGGTAACGGTATCTGTAAGTCATCCTAATGGTTAAAATTCTTTATGAAATGTATTTAATGCTGTATTTTTGACTACCAGTAAGGGGAATAAGTATAAAAAATTCTTATAATTCGTGGCTATTAAGGTCAAATTACTATTTAGAATGGTGTAAACTTTTATTGTGAAAGTTTGCTCTGTACAAATTACCTGCGTTTGAAAATTTAGATGACCAGGATAGGTTAAAATCTACAGCTAATTATAATTAGCTGTTAAATAATTAAACTGAGGATCACCAGAAATTTCCAGAAATATCCGTGTTTCTTATAATAACGAAGGTGCTGGAAACATACATATGTTCTTGCAACATCAAATGAAGTTAATGTGAGAGGTGTTGGAAGGAAATTAACGAGTTCTTGCAATATCAAATGATTTGGATTGGGGAATTTACATGTTAGTATGAGAACTAGGAGAATGTGTTAGGATCTTTTAATGTATAAATCTGAAGATTCCATTTACCGTTTCATGTGTGGGGAATGAGAATGAAGATAGAGAAGAAAAAGAAAGTACCTAGTTTCATAACTAATAAGAAAATATATGATGGACAAGGCTAATTTTAAGTCGCCTTAATTTACTTATAGTCCAGCAGCCAGGGTGAACCTGGAATCGTTGGTAGTCCATTTTTTTTCAGTTTTATTTTAATTCAGCTGACCCTTATACAGGACCCGATGAAGGCCACAATGGCAACATTGAGCATTTGCAGAATTCGCAGAAATCTAAGATGGCCGCCACGAAAATAGGTAGATATCGTTTAAGTCATAGCTTTATAACATGAATTTTTAGATGGTTCAAACTTCTGAATTTTCCTACTCAGGGAACTAAATTTTTGGTCATTTCCAAGTCGTTAGGAAGATTTGCTATAAGCAAAACTAGCTAATCAAGTGACTGCTGGAATATTCTTTATTTACAGTTTGTAGGCTCTCATATTCAAGAAAATGACGATAATGAGAGTGTGCAGAGTCCTTTAGACTGGATTCGCTTCATTTTTATTAATTTAATAACCAAGGTAGCAGCCATTAATGAAATAAACTCCACTAAAAACTTGGTCTCTGGGAATTTATTGTCATGTATATTACATTTCACAATGCGGCCAGTTTTTGTAAGGTTAGATATATTTTGGTTATTTGCACTCCTTAAAGTGCCTTGATGCCCGTGAGGGCCTCTTGGGTCAAACATGAATGTTTCCCATACCTTAGGTGCTATGTAACCTCTACGGGTCTAGCGCTCCCCCCCTTCCCGAATAAAAATTTTTTTTTGAGTATAACGGTTCCATCCAAAGCCAGTGAGTTAAGTGTTATTAGTATTTTTATTATTGTTTATTATTTTCTCAACTGTTTCAGAAGTTTGAGATGACACTTAGACGACGTTTCGAGACTTTATAATGGCTCTGATTTTGTTCAGGTTCTTGATTTGATGTATATTTGTTGGTAGACGACATGGAAAAAACGTACAAAAGATTTCAGAACATAATTTCAGAGACAAATACCCTTTATATCTTACAAATAACAAAAAAGACCCATTACCGTGACTGGAACGATACACAAATAACCCGCACATAAGAGAGAAGCTTACGACGACGTTTCGGTCCGACTTGGACCATTTACAAAGTTGTCTTTCTCTCTTCTGTCTCGTGTTTCTGTTCCTTCATTTATTTCACCACTTCCCCTTTCACGCACCTCTGTGCGCTTGCTCTCCCTCTGTGGGCACCTAGCTCCCCTGCAGTGCTCCCCTTCCTTTGTATTTGACTGGCTCGTTCTCCTTATTCCCCACTTCTACCACTACCACTACTACTACCTCTTCTACTACTACTACTGATGAAATTAAGACACATGTGCGGCGTCTGGATGTCTTTGTTGTGGACGTTTCGTCATCCAGTGGCTGGCTGGATGGCGAAGCGTCTATGATAGGGATGCCCGGGTGTTGCACATGGGTCTTAATTTCATCTTGTCGGTATTATATACCATTCTTGTACTACTACTACTACTACCACCACCTCTTCCTGCCTATATATAGCCGTCCTGCTCCACGGACACGTTCACTCAAGGCATGCAATAGCTAGTAAGGCCCTTGTGGGCCTCTACAAGCTGAAACATGCCTCTCAACGCACCAAACTACACCTCTACAAATGCCTTATACGTCCTCTGATAACTTACTCTCCTCTAGCCCTCTCTCTTGCAGCAAAAACAAACTTACTTAAACTGCAGCGTGTCCAGAACAAGGCGCTGCGCTGGGTGCTTGATGTCAGATGGGAGGACTTCGCCACATGCGAGTCTCTACATGCCCAGTTAGACATCACTGCGCTGAATCTGTACTGGAAGACGCTCAGTGACAGACAGATTGACAAACTTGTGACACGACATGACTACTGGACCTCTCTCCTTGACGAAGACATTCGCAGACCTACAAACCAACACAACCTTTTCTACTCCTTGCATGATCCTGCTCCTAACCCTATTTACAAATAACCTTGGATTCTCCGAGAGGTACCTTCTATGACAGGTACCATTCTCTGATCCACGTTCGCCTTTACCCTTTGGGTTAAGACATGGCTCAGTTCTACACTCCTCTCTAGCTCTAAACGTCGCATGTCCCTTCCTTCCCGCTCACCCCACCGGAGTCCCAACAGAAGAGCCTGAATTTCTCTTCTCAATATCTGTCCCACGATCGCCTCGCTGCTGGGTTAAGCCCTGGCTCTATTTCTACGACTAAGAACACTCCTCTCCATCACTATTCTTCGTCTGTCCCGTCTTCCCCGCTCATCTCATTTGGGATCTTACCTGAACTTTCGTTCGTTCGTTACTTCTGGTTAGTGTGACTTTGTAAATGGTCCAAGTCGAACCGAAACGTCGTCGTAAGCTTCTCTTTTATGTGCGGGTTATTTGTGTACCCTTTATATCTAAATGACTGGTTAGAATCCTGGTTGGTGGAGTATCCCATCATAGTTGTCCTTGTAAAGGACTTGTTAGAATCCTAGTTGGTCAAGTATTACATCATGGTGGTCCTTGTAAAATGACTGGTTAGAATCCTTGTTGGAGTATCTTTATCATAGTGGCTCTTGTAAATGACTGGTTAGAATCCTGGTTGGTGAAGTATCACATCGTAGTGGACACAGTAGATACAGCTGTGAATGAGAAGCACACCTACAAGCTCTCTTTTTAATTGATGCCGGTTATTTTAACTTGGTATTGCTTATTGTTACGAGCGTTCGAGTGTCTACAGGGTCATAGGGTTCTGTAAATATCAAAACTACTACTCTTCTAACTCTCCTCTTCCCCTCCCACTTTCCTCTTTCTGAGCTACGGGCAGATAATAATATTCTACATCTTTCTGAAAGTAAATCATGACGAAATTAAAAAAAAAAATACGCCAAGGGAACATTGGCCAGTGAATCCTCTCAGCACTAACTCTCAGCTGTGATGATGTAAACGTTTTTTTTTTTTTCAACCTGTGTTGCTATTTTTGCCCAGTTGTCCGGGGGTTCACAAGGAAGGGAGGACATTTTATAGTACCTATGAGGCTCGTAAGATTGGCAATGAAGTGGAGCAGGAAATTTAACAGCACTTCGCTGCAAACTGGCAAAAACTAACCGCAACTCTTCTAGCCTAACATTCCTTTTATGATTGGTCAAACATTGGTTGGCCAAATGTGCCTCCCCCACGCCACCTGTTATTTATTTCGCACATACATAGGTATTACCCTTAAACGTTGATATTATGATCTTTTGCAGTGTTCCCCTTGGGTGAGGGTTTCATGATGTAAGGCATTGAACCTGTCCTCATCTTCCGTGTATTGAATCTGCCTTCCATTCCCTAGCCGCCGTATTATAACCTCTACGGGTTATGGCTCCCTCTTAAAATATAAAAAAAATATTTTTTACAATGTTAATATTTTATGAAGCGCTCTGTATATGTTTGGAAGGAGCTCAACGGTTTAACAACGAATTTTCACAAAATAACTGTCGAATTTATGTTTGCGTGTTTAGTAGGAACAAAGCAACCCTGTTGCTACTGCTCTGTTTATTTAGTCAGGTACGATATATACGTATATATATATATATATATATATATATATATATATATATATATATATATATATATATATATATATATATATATATATATATATATATATATATATATATATACGTATGTATATATATATATATATAATATATATTATATATTATATATATATATATATATATATATATATATATATATATATATATATATATATATATATATATATATATCTCGTGCCGAATAGGCAGAACTTGCGATCTTGGTTTAAATAGCAACGCTCATCTTGCCATATAGGACAAACGAAAATTTGTGTATGCAATAATTTCTCCAAAATCATTCTAAACCTAACGAAAAAAATATTTCGTTGTGTTTGTTTAGTATTAAATTATTGTAAACAAATCTAAAATATATATAGTTGGGTTAGGCTAAAATAAATTGTTCTTGTTATAATAACGTTAGGTAAGTTTTCTAAGATTCTTTTGGTGCAAAATTAAATTTTTTGACATTAACATTAATGAAAAAATATATCTTTAAAGCTTTACCTGCTTTTCTGTCTTCGTGTTTGGCTTCCAGTGCATTAGTCAAGAAGATAGTGCCCGAACGCTTGAGAGACTTGGTAGGAGCTCAAGACCCCAGGTTTACTGAAGCAGCAATTCGGTGGGACACCCTTACAGACTCCTCCAGTAGACCAGCTCCTCACAAACAGCACAAACAGTCCCACTGGGACAAACCGATCATGGAAAAAATCGCCAACACAATGCTCTCCAATGCTTCAGGAAAGAACAAAGCTCGTCTCCTGGCAGTGAAGGCACCACACTCAGGAGATTTCCTGTTAGCTGTTCCCAATTCCTCCCTGGGCACCCGTCTCGACCCACAGGCCATTCGGATTGGTGTTGCTCTTCGCCTAGCCGCCCCCATCCTCACCGAACATAGGTGTATTTGCGGCAGGGCGACAGCTGATCAATTCGGACTCCATGGTCTCGTGTGCCACACAGCAGAAGGGAAGTATGCCAGACATGAGGAGATCAATGACATAATAAAGAGAAGCCTCGCCACAGCCCGTTGCCCAGCTCAACGGGAACCCCAAGTACAGAGGTCTGATGGAAGTCAAAAGCGTCCTGATGGAGCCACTATGCTACCCTGGAAGGATGGAAAGCAGATTGCCTGGGACTACACCTGTGCTGCCACATTGGCAGACACCTACTTGCCATACTCTGTAGTGGAAGGGGGTGGAGCTGCCAGCCACAGGGAGACCCAGAAGATCCGAAAATATGAAGACCTTCCCCCTTGCTATAACTTCATTCCAATAGGGTCGGAGACCCTTGGAGCATGGGGCAAGTGTGCTCTAAAGTTCCTCAAAGAGCTGGGTGAAAAGCTCATCATAGAAACCAAGGACCACAGGGCGACCAGCTTCCTCTTTCAGAGACTCAGTGTTGCGATCCAGAGAGGAAATGCCTGCAGCATTCTGGGCACGCGGCCCACCGCAGGGGAGCTGGACGAAGTATTCGAGATGTAGCTCTGAGTTACCTATGTTGTTTTACTTTGCATCATATTTTTGTGAATGTTTTGTCAATGTATTTTGTCTTTAAATAAAATATATATACATAATATAGGGGGTGGTAGGAGAAAATTCTCAAACAGCTTCAGGGAGAATCTTGAGTTTTCCCAGAAGCAAGTTTATTCTTTTCTCTGAGGATGAGGGTCCCCATAACAGTTCTAGAGGTGGTACCTCCCTATATTTCTTTAAACGTATAAGAGAAAATTTTAGAAAGGACTTAATTTTAAATGAGTTCTTGCTAATTGACCAGTTTTACATATTCGGCACGACATATATATATCGAATAGGTAAAACTGGTCATTTAGCAAGAACTCATTTAAAATTAAGTCCTTTCTAAAAAATTTTCTTATGCGTCTAAAGATATATTTTTTTCATTAATGTTAATCTAAAAATTTTTAATTTTGCACCAAAAGAATCTTAGAAAACTTACCTAACCTTATTATAAGAAGAGCAATTTATTTTAGCCTAACCCAACTAAATATATTTTAGATTTGTTTACAATAATTTAATACTAAACAAACACAGTGAAATATATTTTTCTCGTTAGGTTCAGAATGATTTTGGCGAAATTATTGCATACGCAAATTTTCGCTTGTCCTATATGGCAAGATGAGCGTTACTGTTTAAGCCAAGATCGTAAATTCTGCCTATTCGGCGCGCGCACACACACACACACACACACACACTATATATATATATATATATATATATATATATATATATATATATATATATATATATATATATATACATGTATATATATATGTCGTGCCGAATAGGCAGAACTTGCGCTCTTGGCTTAAATACCAACGCTCATCTTGCCATATAGGACAAGTGAAAATTTGTGTATGCAATAATTTGGCCAAAATCATTCTGAACCTAACGAAAAAAGTATGTTTCACTGTGTTTGTTTAGTATTAAAATACTGAAAACAAATCTTAAATATATTTAGTTAGGTTAGGGTAAAATAAATTGTTCTTGTTATAATAAGGTTAGGTAAGTTTTCTAAGCTTCTTTTGATGCAAAATTATTAATTTCTACATTATCATTAATGAAAAAATGTATTTTTAAACGTATAAGAGAAAATTTTAGAAAGTACTTAACTTTAAATGAGTTCTTGCTAATTGACCAGTTTTACATATTCGGCACGACATATATATATATATATATATATATATATATATATTATATATATATATATATATATATATATATATATATATATATATATATAGATAATATATATATATATATATATATTATATATATATATATATATATATAATATATATATATATATTATATATATATATATATTTATATATATATATATATGCATCAAGTACTTCTCTCGCACAGCCGAACTCCAGATATAAGCATGGGCGCCTAGCCGAAGCTGGGATTAATGATAAATACTCATATATAATGGTTATAATCATAACCATGATTTTTAAAGAGGCGAACCGGTAAGCCAGCGGACGTCCTCGGTCAGATGACCAAAAGCTCCAGTTGTGGGTCATCATATGAATGAGACCCGCATCAGGGAACACTTATCCTGTTTCCTGACAAACCTAATGCCTACCTACCTACCGAAGCTGGGCGTTGTATTCCGAACTACGGAGCACCAGACTAGTCACATTATTTCATCAAATCCTGTAGACAGTATTTGATGGTCTGTAATTTATAGACTCCAGTCTGTCTCCTTAAATATAGGGAATACATTTGCTGTCTTCCAGATCTTTGGTAACTGTCCCGTATTCACTGATTTATTGTAGACCATAGCTAGTGGGGTGGACACTGCTTCTTCTCCCTCTCGCAAAATTCAATTTGACATGTTCCTTGGTTTCTTTTATACTGCCAAAGTTTAAACTGAGATGACCGCTTTAAATCGTGTTATCAACACTTCACAGACGATCATGTAATTGTTCCTCAGTCGAATTACGCGTTCCTTTACTGTTGTCTTTCTTCTGATGTGGCTGTGCAGTAGTTTCGGTTCAGATATGGTATTTGCTGCTCTATATACCATTCTTAAATTCTCTTAGCCTCTCTGTTAACCTTAGCACATTCGATTCTGTCCAGTGTGCTTACTTCTCTGTTCTCGAGTATCCTTTTATGTCTGTATTTTTCCACTGATTTAGGGATGTGCCAAATTATTGGTATCGGTATTGGCATTCGTCGGCAACTATTTTTTACGGTATTGGTAAAAAACGGCCGATACTTTTTAAATTATAAATATTACATGTGTGCTTAAAAATATCAACCTTAACACTACCTTACAATTTTGAGGTCTCTCTCTGTCTGTCTGTCTGTCTGTCTGTCTGTCTATCTCTCTCTCTCTCTCTCTCTCTCTCTCTCTCTCTCTCTCTCTCTCTCTCTCTTTCTCTTTCTCTCTCTCTTTCTCTCTCTTTCTCTCTGTCTCTCTTTCTCTCTTTTTCTCTCTTTCTCTCTCTTTCTCTCTCTCTCTCTTTCTCTTTCTCTCTCTCTCTCTCACACACACACACACACACACACACACACACACACACACACACACACACACACACACACACACACACACACACACACAAAACGCACAGTTATTTCACTCACCCGTATGTTCTGGCCACACGAGTGATACTATATCAGTACACCAAGCAGAAACAAGCGGAGGTATACAGAAGAAACATGGCTTATAACTAGGCTACCTAGCTTTTTGAGTCATCTGTAGCTGAGTGGCCAAAGGCGACATATAGGTAGCTAAGCTAGTGTATATATATTTGGAGAGTTGTATATCGCAATATATATATATAGGTAACATAAAGCCTAATGATTGTCGTGAAATCGATAGGCTTTAAACCTATGTCTGCTAAGCTAGCATTGGATGACTTAGGTTGTGTAAGTTGCCTCTGACTTGAGTTGAATTGAAAAGTATTCAAGGTACAGGGCGTTCCAAGTTTCTTTGGGTGAAAAGCTAATGCTATTTGTTTGCATTATTTTGATAGACAGCTTTCAACATGACAAACAACTGTTTTTTTTTTGTCACAAAAATTTATTGCCAGTGTGGGTTTATGATGGAGACAGATGATATATGATGATATAAAATGCCATTTTCTCAGAGGTGTGTTGGCACATTTTGCTTTCCGAGTTCGAGAATATTTTAACATAGTGGAGGATGGACTGGACGAAGCTCTGGTAAGTCATGTCCGGCAGGAATCCCAGACAAGATAACATTGATAATTCCCTCTCAATCTTCCTACTGTTGCGGCATACTAGTTTTAAGGTTGTGAAACAAGACGTGGATCTTATTTCACAATTGTCAGTATTTCAAACCATATCTTTTCCAGTTTTAAAGTGAGCTTAGGCTAACGTGGACTACGCTTACGATATAATCTTCAACGTGTAGAAAATGATTACGGGAATGTAAAAAAAGAAAAACTTACCAAGGTATCAAACAACGTGATGAGAACGAAGTTGGTAGGGATACAGGAGAGAAGCAGTAATACTACTACTGTGTAGAAAGTTCGGTGCTGCATCAAGCCTGGTGGAGCGGGTACTTTCTGGTGTGAGGGTGCTTATATATTTAATGTGTATTCACTCCATTGTATAGACATCGACAAGTGTATAGCTGAATAAATACGCGTAAAGGTGCATGTACACGGATGTATACCGAGAGGCGTGTATCTCGGTATATAATTTTGTGCTTTATGATAAAAGTTCATTTTAATCCCTGTATCATTGATCAAACTTTTCTTAATAATAGTTTATGGGTATATCACAGTCTTAATGACTATCGTGCTTTCAATGGGCTTTAAACATAAACAAATAGCTGCCAAATATCAGCGGAGACACAACTACATCAGTTCAGGTGTTAAATCTGTACATGTTTTTTTTTACCTGTGACCTGTTTCGGGAGTTTTCCTATTCTCTCTGCTCACCCTGTGGCCAGGTTTCCCTGTTGATTGTTTGGTCGACCAAGCTGTTACTGTTGGTGTCTCGCTGGCCCACATATCCATCACAGCCTGGTTGATCTGGCACGCTGAGGAGGTAGTGATCCAGTTTCCTTTGAATACTTAACTGACAAGTGCAGATAGTGCATTTTACGTTCTCTCTGTCTGTGTCTGTCTGTCTGTCTGTCTGTCTGTCTGTCTGTCTCTCTCTCTCTCTCTCTCTCTCTCTCTCTCTCTCTCTCTCTCTCTCTCTCTCTCTCTCTCTCTCCCCCCCCTCATCCTTCTTCTCTGTCTTTCACACATAAACTTCATAAGGTATTCACAATGCCTGGCTCCCCACCACCATCAGCCACCGGTGACAACGCTACAGTATCACAATACGAAATGTGACGATCTCATACATCCTGTACACAAAGCTAACACATCCAGGAATCGATTCATTATTACCAATAATGGAGGCCATCATTGTTCCTTAATTTATATATCTAAGAGGTTTTAAGACGAACACTTTACTCGACAGATCATATTTTTCACTTGAAGACCTTAAAACTTGCTTCAGATGACACAGTTTACCCGAGAACGACTCTAGTTATTGACTGGTTTAGGATATTGTTATTGTTCGTGTTCTTCATTGATGGCCTGGACAAGAAAATGTTGGGCCCGAAATGGTGTGTATGTCTTGAATTAGTAGCGTATTCATCAGATTTTAGTGCTTTTCGAAAAAATTTACCACAGCTTTCCTGACAGATGTATGTATATATATATATATATATATATATATATATATATATATATATATATATATATATATACATACATACATACATGTAGCGGCATGGGTGTGTTCCCTGACTAAATAAGCTAAATTAGTTGGATTTAGCAGTCTGAATAATTTGGATTGGTTAGTCAGTACCTGGAGGTTATTCCGGGGATCAACGCCCCCGCGGCCCGGTCCATGACCAGGCCTCCCGATGGATCAGGGCCTGATCAACTAGGCTGTTACTGCTGGCCGCACGCAGTCCAACGTACGAGCCACAGCCCGGCTGATCCGGCACTGACTTTAGGTATCTGTCCAGCTCTCTCTTGAAGGCAGCCAGGGGCTTATTGGCAATTCCCCTAATGCTTGATTGGAGGCTGTTGAACAGTTTTGGGCCCCGGACACTTATGGTGTTTTCCCTTAGTGTACCAATGGCTCCCCTACTTTTTATTGGGGGCATTTTGCATCGCCTGCCCAGTCTTTTACTTTCGTAGGGAGTGATTTCTGTGTGCAGATTTGGGACCATTCCTTCCAAGATTTTCCAAGTGTAGATTATGATATATCTCTCCCTCCTGCGTTCCAACGAGTACAAGTCAAGTGCTTCCAAGCGTTCCCAGTAGTTAAGGTGCTTGACAGAACTTATACGTGCAGTAAAGGATCTCTGTACACTCTCTAGATCTGCGATTTCACCTGCTTTGAATGGAGATGTTAATGTACAGCAGTATTCCAGCCTAGAGAGAACAAGTGATTTGAAAAGGATCATCATGGGCTTGGCATCTCTCGTTTTGAAAGTTCTCATTATCCATCCTATCATTTTCTTTGCACGTGCGATCGTGGCACTGTTGTGATCCTTGAAAGTGAGATCCTCAGACATTACTACTCCCAGGTCCCTTACATTATTTTTCCGCTCTATTGTATGGCCGGAGTCAGTAGTATACTCTGTTCTAGTTATTATCTCCTCCAGTTTTCCATAACGGAGTAGTTGGAATTTGTCCTCATTGAACATCATATTGTTTACCGTTGCCCACTGGAAAACTTTGTTTATATCTTCTTGGAGGTTAACCGCGTCCTCAGCAGATGACAGCCTCATGCAGATCCTAGTATCATCCGCAAAGGATGATACGGTGCTGTGGTGTATATCTCTGTTTGTCTGATATGAGGATAAGGAATAAGATGGGGGCGAGTACTGTGCCTCGTGGAACAGAGCTCTTCACTATGGCAGCCTCTGATTTAACTCTGTTGACCACTACTCTTTGTGTTCGATTTGTTAGGAAGTTGAAGATCCATCTCCCCACTTTCCCAGTTATTCCTTTAGCACGTATTTTATGGGCTATTACGCCATGATCGCATTTGTCAAATGCTTTTGCAAAGTCTGTGTATATTAAAGACAGAGCAAATAGCCTCAGTATGGACCTGGAAGTCTATCCTGAGGCTATCTGCCGAGAACTATATATTTGTTTCTAGATTAACAACTGCTATGTATTATCTAAGATGTCTGGTGCAAGGACAGTAAAGACTCTCTCCTCATCCTCAACTTTATCCGTTCACTGTCGGCCATGAAACGGGTAAAAAAAAATCCAAGTCACATTGAGAAAATGGGACAGTTTGCAAGAGATGGAAGTGAATGGGGTACAACTACCTCTACTTTTCGTAACTACCAGTGGTAATCCAGTGCCACTTACAGTTCTTTGTATACCAGAGCTTCTGTTTCTAGTACCACTGGTTCTACTTCTGGATACAATGGTGTAGGTGGACGCGCACTACTACGACCACCACAACACTGCTAGTCCTACCACTGCCAGCTACTGTTATATTCTGAAGGGTTGTCGCGGTCCTGCACTTCCTTGGAGAGTTTGATGGTGTGAGATGTGGATGGGGCATCAAAGTATACGATGAGTGGTACAAGTAGATGATAAGTGTGGATGAGGTGTACAAGTAGACGATGAGTGTGGATGATGGCCATATAGTGTGCTGATGTGCAGCCGGGTTGAGGTGGACGCAATGGAGTTTGGGAAGATAAGATAAGATAAGATTTCGTTCGGATTTTTAACCCCGGAGGGTTAGCCACCCAGGATAACCCAAGAAAGTCAGTGCGTCATCGAGGACTGTCTAACTTATTTCCATTGGGGTCCTTAATCTTGTCCCCCAGGATGCGACCCACACCAGTCGACTAACACCCAGGTACCTATTTGCTGCTAGGTGAACAGGACAACAGGTGTAAGGAAACGTGTCGAAATGTTTCCACCCGCCGGGAATCGAACCCGGGCCCTCCGTGTGTGAAGCGGGAGCTTTAGCCACCAGGCCACCGGGAAAGATGTGGGTAGACACAAAAGTTGTGGGCAAGTTGAATAGGCTTCTGTGAGAGAACACTGAGACTTACTTTGGGACACACAACTTTAAATTAAGGACATGATAGATAGATACGTAGTGTGGGTATAACTGGGCAATGAGACTGACCTGCCTATTATTGGCCAATAGGCTTACTGTGGCGTTCCTTTCTTATCTTCTCCCTTCTCGTTCGTCGTAATATTATAGTAGGCTTTTCTACTGGTTTAGCGCTCCCCCATGATTATACTTATAATCATACTAGGCTTTTCACCGTTAGACTGTACAAAGCCTTGAACCTTGCACTTGGGCGTGTGTCACAATTACCTTGACAATCAGAGCTAGCCAACAATATCATAGTCATATCATTAGTGTTGGAGCCCCCTCTTTCTCTCTCCACCCCACTGCTATAATCGCGTGTGAGGGTGTGGGGGCGAGGGAAGGGTATGTTTGGTTGTGGGTAGGGGAGGAAGAACTTTGTTGCATGAACAGGCTAGACACAGGTGTTTTAATAACACTCTTGAGTGAGTGTGTCGTGATCACAAGCTTGGGTTAGCGCGCCTGTAGTCACGAAGGCATAGCCAGAACGTCTTCACAACTTGCAGTTTAGCCGTCACACTCGCATGTGTTAATTTACAATGTCAACAGCCTTACACATGTGTTGGCATGGTAAATATTGCAAGTGCTGTGAATCTGATGAAATTACCTTGCTCAGGACAATCTTCGTGCACCTAATTGTGCGCGTCTGATTACAGTTTTAAAGCCACTTACTGTCGGTATCACCATATCTTTCCAGTCAAGAATAAAATGAGTTACTTTATATTTGAGCCTCACTTTGAGGTACTCTTCAGTGTGAGGCTGAGATATACGTATATACACTACTCTCACACTTGGGTTGTCTCCACCAGGTCTTCGTGTGTGATATGGCTAGCTCTTCTTATACTTCTGTGTTTATTTAATTTCGGCTCTTGAGCTCGACCTGCAGCGATCTATGACATGCATGAGTTTAGTGCTTGCTTTTTAATACAATAATAATAATAATAATAATGATAATAATAATATGCCCGACCTCTTTACCATTATCGGTCCACCTCCCACTCTCTCTCTCTCTCTCTCTCTCTCTCTCTCTCTCTCTCTCTCTCCCCCTCAAGGAAGGTTCCTTGACGCTGGTGAGGGACTCTTGATATAGGGAATTGGATCTGTGCTCCAGTTCCTTGAATAGAGCTTGAATACCTTCCATTCTCCCACCCCCACATGCGCTGTATAATCCTACGGGTTTAGCGCTCCCCCAAGGTTATTATAATTATAATCTGATTGAAGGAGCTCCTTTGCGCCTGGCAGTGTGTCATCATCCAGGCAATTGGCTAATTCCTCCATATTTATTTTTAAAGGGACAGCGATGCACCAAAGAAAAAAAGCTTTAATTTTGTCAGGATTCAGACCAACCAGGGAGTTGTTAAACGAGCCTTGTGATCTCAGCTAAGAATGTCTGCGCAGTCTTCCCGAGAAGTGGATTAACAATCTGTTTTAAAGGCTGGAGCTTTATTCCACTGCAGCCCCCGGTTCAGCCAGAAGGGAACGACTGTGTTAATGTCTGATTCTTGTACATGAATACATATATATACAATATATTTATCTTTTATTACATATTTGAATGAGTTTAGGGATTTAGTCTGCGATTTCCTGCTATCCTCACAGAGATGAAGGGATTTATTGACTTCCTGCTGAGTATCACTCCTAACACAAGTGCTGCTGAGTCACCACTGACTCATGACTGACTTACCAGCTTCTGTTTAATTAGCAAGTACCCATGTTTCATCACTGTAGGCAAACAGGTGCAGGAGAAACATGTGATTAAGACAGGTGTAGTGTAACAGATGTAGTGCTTAGGATACGTGTGATGCTTGAGATAGGTGTGATGCTTGAGATAGGTGGATTGCAATAGGTGTAGTGACCTTTCTTGCACAACCAGGTGTAGTGACTAAGACAGGTGTGTACGACAGGTATAGGAATTACACTGACGTATATTCATAACTTTACTGGGGGTAAAACCTCTTCAAGGGGGGCTCCTTGGCGTGGTGAGGAGGCTCTTGGTCTGAGGAATTAGCCCTGTCGGTCTTCTTCCTCAGACCGAACCTAATTACCCCCCATTCTCCCCTCCCCTATCCCATCCTCCCCATCCTCCCCTTTTTCCATTCCTCCTCCTCCTCCTCACCCCTCCCTTTTGCCCTTCCTCTTTTTGGCCTTTGGGATTTCTCCCACAGGCGCGCTAGTTCCTAGGTAGGGGAAAGGACACCGGGGTCCATCCCATTCCGTTGAGGTTCTTGGCGGTGGCGTAGTTTGCCGTGGAATCTGGATTGCCTGGGGATGTCCCGATCCCTCTCCGGTATCCCGGAGTAGCTTTGGGTGTCTTTCGGGCGACGGGTGTATCTCTGGAAGCCACCTTTCGGATTCCGGGGGTGGTGGCCGAAGGAGGTATGCTTTGTGGCGGATATCCGGCCGCCCTCTCTTTTGTCCACCGAGGTAGCTCGGCAGATGTGAGGTTGCTATCCCGGATTGCTGGTTTACTGGCATGAAGGGTAGGGTATGGCACTGGTTCCATGCTGCATCTGCGCTACTAGTGGTGTTGAGGTCCTCTTGGGCGCGGAGGGAGATTTCCGGCCCTTTCATTCCTCTTGGGAACTATTCCTCCCCACTCCCCCCTTTTTTTATTCTTTTTTTATTTTTATTTTATTTTCTTTCTTTTTTTTCTTAAAAACAAAAAGCAAAGGAGTAACCTAACCATGGCAGCCCTAGTCCATGAACCCACTACCCCCGGGCCCCTTCTTGATACTGCACCCCATTCTGACCCTGCCTTGTGTTTAGACCACTCTTCGGACACTCCTGATGCCCCTGTACCTCTTGCTGGTGCTGTTTCCTCACCCGCTTCAGGTACCGGGCTTCGACTGACTCCTTCGATTTGTCTGAACTCCGCTCTCCTTTGACTATGCTTCCGGCTTCTCCCTCTACGGTACGGCAATTTTCGAATCTCCCGCCCATTTCACGCCGGACCAACTCCGGTCCTACTCCTAAACGCCAACGTCAATCTCCTGATGATGCTCCTTCGTTACCTTCCCATTCTACTCGGAAAAGACCGACACGTCAAGCACTCCCTCTCCACGCTCAGTTTCGGACCACACAATGGACTAAATTCTTTACTTTAAGACCGACTTCTTCTGCCTACCTTTCTGACCATAGTATTGGCAAAGCGCTCCTGCGTCATGTTGGTAGAGATATTTCATTTCATGCTCTCAAGAGCGGTATGCACATCGTCACTGTCCAGAATGCTGCCCAAGCTCATGATCTTTCTCTCCTTTCGAATATCGATACTACTCCTGTCACTATTGAAAAACATCTTTCTCTCAATTCTGGTATTTTCTTCATCGCCAATCATGGCCTATTTACAGTGGAATATCCGCGGCCTCAGGGGTAATCGGGGTGAGCTTCAGATGTTGCTTTCCAGGTTTTCCCCTGTTGGTGCTTGCTTACAAGAACCAAAATTACACTCGGCTGTTTTCCAACCTATCTCAGGCTATAATTTATTGTATTCTTCGGATCCTTTCTCAGATGGGACCTTTAATGAAAGTGCCCTTCTTCTACGTAATGATATTCTGTACTGTCAACTATTTGTCCATACCTCACTGCATTACACTGCAGCCCGTATCCACTTGAATAAGTGGTTTACAATATGTTCTTTATATCTCTCTCCTTCTCGAGCATTTTCTATCCCAGACTTTGCCTTTCTTGTTTCATCCTTACCACCACCACTTCTGTTACTTGGTGATTTTAATGCCCACCATTTCCTCTGGGGGGGGGTCTCATTGTGACTCGCGTGGCATCCAGTTGGAGGCTTTTCTCGCCTCTCACCCCCTCCATGTTTTAAATACGGGTACTCCCACCCATTTTCATCCTCGTACTCATACTCTCTCTTGCATCGATCTATCAGTCTGCTCTTCCTCCACTGCACTAGACTTCACCTGGTCTTTTCTACCAGACTTACATGACAGCGATCATTTTCCGATCATTCTTACTTCTCCTTCCTATTCACCACCTTTCTGTAGCCCTCGCTGGCAATTTGATCGGGCAAATTGGGATCTTTACTCACACCTCACTGCTTTTAGTGAGGTTCCTTCTTCATCCTCCATTGATGAGCTCCTACACATCTTCTCGACGTCAGTTTATACCGCAGCTTCTCATTCTATACCCCAAACCTCAGGCAGGCATTCTCAGAAGTGCGTGCCTTGGTGGTCTCCTGCTTGTGCTTGTGCAGTACGTTTGAAACGTGCTGCATGGGGCAGGTACCGGTACAATAGAACCGCTGAGAGACTTCTTGATTTTAAGCAGAAGCGTGTGATCGCTCGCCCTGTCATCTGTGAAGCTAAACGCACTTGTTGGCGAGACTGTTTCCACCATCACCTCTGCTTCTTCTATGAGTGCAGTCTGGAAAAAAGTGAGGAAATTGAGTGGTAAATACTCTCCTGACCTGGCTCCTGTTCTACGGGTCGCTGGTGTTGATGTAGCAAACCCTCTCGACGTTGCCATTGAACTTGGCACACATCTGGTCCGTATTTCCCGAGGGCTCCATCTATGCCCCTCGTTTCTTTCCTCAAAGTCTGCCAGAGAGTTAGTACCCTTGGACTTTTCTTCTCTCAGAGAAGAACAGTATAATGTGCCTTTTACACTTCAAGAACTGCAGGCAACGCTCTCAGCTTGCCGATCATTGGCAGCTGGGCCTGACGACATTCATATTCGTATGTTACAACATTTACATCGGTCAGCCCTTGTAGTCCTCTTACACCTCTTCAATCTTATTTGGGCACAAGGAGTTCTTCCCCAGCTGTGGAAATCTGCCATTGTTCTCCCTTTCCGCAAACCGGGTACTACAGGACATGATGCCTCCCACTATCGCCCCATCGCTCTTACTAGTGCAGTTTGCAAAGTGATGGAACGTCTCGTAAATAGACGTTTAATGTGGTATTTAGAGACACAACAGTCTCTCCGCTAGTCAATATGGCTTTCGTAAGGGTCGTTCTACCATAGACCCCTTACTACGCTTGGATACGTATGTTCGTAATGCCTTTGCGAATAATCACTCGGTTATTGCCATATTTTTTGACCTTGAGAAGGCATATGACACAACTTGGAGGTATAATATTTTGGCCCAGGCCCATTCCTTAGGCCTCCGAGGCAATCTACCATCCTTCCTTAAGAACTTTTTAACTGACAGACATTTCCGTGTTCGCGTCAATAATGTTCTTTCCCCGGACTTCGTCCAAGCTGAAGGTGTCCCTCAGGGATGTGTTCTAAGCACAACACTGTTTCTCCTTGCTATAAATGATTTGGCCTCTGTTCTTCCACCCAATATTTGGTCATCACTCTATGTTGATGACTTCGCTATTGCTTGTGCAGGCGCTGACTGTCATCTTATTGCAGTTTCTCTTCAGCATGCAGTCGACCGTGTTTCCACTTGGGCCACCACACATGGGTTTAAATTTTCAAGTACCAAAACTCACCAAATTACTTTCACTAGATGCTCTGTTATCTCCACTCATCCTTTGTATCTCTATGGCTCCCGTATCCCCGAACGTGATAGTCAGGTTTCTAGGCCTTCTCTTTGACCGTCGGTTATCCTGGAAACCTCACATTACCTCTCTGAAGGCAACTTGTTTACAGCCGGCTAAACCTTCTTAAAACCCTTGCTCATCTTTCCTGGGAAGCTGATCCTCGAACTCTGCTTCGCCTACATTCAGCCCTCGTTTTATCGAAACTCGATTATGGTGACCAGATTTATTCCGCGGCCTCTCCTGCTACTCGCTCTAGCCTTAACTATCCATCACCAAGGATTACGTTTGTGCCTTGGTGCTTTTCGCTCTTCCCCTGTTGAGAGCCTCTATACAGAAGCGAATGTTCCATCCTTGTCTGATCGCCGTGATGCCCATTGCCTTCGCTACTATGTACGCTCTCACGATCTACACAATCCTTCCATTTATAGAATGGTCACCGATATTAGTAGACATTCTTTATTCGTTCGCCGCCCCTGTTTGCTCCGTCCCTTTTCTCTTCACCTACATTCACTCTTGTCTTCCCTTCAGTTACCACCTTTATATGTTCATGTAGCATCTCACTTTTCCCTACCCCCCTGGGAAGTTCCAGCTGTTCGGGTCTGTTCTTTCTCACTCCCTTGCTCGAAAGCTCAACTGCCTACGGTGGCTTCCCGCTCTCTTTTTCTTGATCACTTCCACTCCCATTCTCATGCCACCGCTGTGTACACAGATGGCTCTAAGTCTTCAGACGGCGTCGGATTCACAGCAGTGTTTCCGGACAGCGTCGTCCAGGGGCATTTACTATCTTCAGCTAGCATTTTTACTGCTGAACTGTATGCCATTCTTGCAGCACTTATTCGTATCGCATCTATGCCTGTGTCATCATTTGTAGCAGTCTCAGACTCCCTTAGTGCTCTACAGGCTATACGAAAATTTGATACATCTCATCCCCTCGTTCTCCGTATCCAACTTTGGCTACGCCGTATCTCTACCAAACATAAAGATATTGTTTTTTGTTGGGTCCCTGGTCATGTCGACGTACAGGGCAATGAACAGGCAGACTCTGCTGTGCGGTCAGCAGTACATGACCTACCAATTTCCTATCGAGGTGTTCCATTTCTGGACTATTTTGCTGCAATAGCTACCCACCTTCGCACCCGTTGGCAACAACGTTGGTCAACTCTGCTCGGTAACAAACTTCATTCTATTAAACCGAGCATAGGTTACTGGCCGTCTTCTTGTCATCAGTGGCGAGGTTGGGAGACCACTCTCTCCCGCCTTCGCATTGGCCACACTCGTCTTACTCATGGGTATCTCGTGGAGAGGCACCCTGTTCCTCTCTGTGAGCAGTGTCAAGTTCCAGTATCGATTAGCCACATTCTGTTAGACTGCCCTCTCTATTAACGAGCACGCAGAATTTACCTCCAACGTCGTCTTCGTTCTACTACTCACTCTTTACCTTCCCTTCTTGCTGATGGACCCTGCTTTAATCCTGACTCTCTCATTGACTTCTTGACAACGACTGATTTACTCCACAAACTCGGATGATACTTTTCGCACTCCCCTCAACCCTGTCTAGTTCAGTCTCTTGCTGCCCTTTACCCTTTCACCATCCACTACCCCGCTGTTATCCGTAACCTATTACTCATCCATCTCCCTTTTGCCACCTGATGCCCTCGCTTCCTTCCTGCCCTGCAGCGCTGTATAGTCTTTGTGGCTTAGCGCTTCTTTTTTTATTATAATAATAAATAATAATAATAATAATAATAATATAATATAATATTGTGTAAAATATATAATGAAAATGACCGTAAATATTTACAAGAGGATCTGGATGCACTGATCACATGGAGTGATAGATGGACAAAATACCAAAAATATCAGAGAAGGTGATCTAGAAGTTATTATTAACAAAAAAAAAAGTCACTGGAAGATCATATGAATGAAACTGTGAGAAATTGACAAACTATAAAATAACTTTCAAATATATGGATGGTGAATACAAAAATTAATACTTTTGTAAACTTGCCTAACCTTATTATAACAACCGCAATTTAATTTAGCCTAATCTAACTAAATATGTTTTAGATAAGTTTACAATAATTTAATAATAAAAAAACAAATATTTTGTTTTTCGTTAGGTTCAGAATGATTTTTGCGAAATTATTGCATACACAAATTTTAGCTTGCCTTATTCGACAAGAAGAGCATTGCTATTTAAGCCAAAATTGCAAGTTTTACATATTCGGCGCTGTATAGCCCTTGTGGCTTAGCGCTTCTTTTTTGATTATAATAATAATAATACATATTCGGCATATATATATATATATATATATATATATATATATATATATATATATATATATATATATATATATATGTCGTGCCGAATAGGCAGAACTTGCGATCTTGGCTTAAATAGCAACGTTCATCTTGCCATATAGGACAAGTGAAAATTTGTGTATGCAATAATTTCGCCAAAATCATTCTGAACCTAACGAAAAAAATATATTTCACTGGGTTTGTTTAGTATTAAATTATTGTAAACAAATCTAAAATATATTTAGTTGGGTTAGGCTAAAATAAATTGTTCTTGTTATAATAAGGTTAGGTAAGTTTTGTAAGATTCTTTTGGTGAAAAATTAAAAAAATTTACATTAACATTAATGAAAAAAATATGTCTTTAAACGTATAAGAGAAAATTTCAGAAAGGACTTAATTTTAAATGAGTTCTTGCTGATTGACCAGTTTTCCATATTCGGCATATATATATATATATATATATATATATATATATATATATATATATATATATATATATATATATATATATATATATATATATATATATAATGAACAGAGTATTTAAGACGAGACACCAAGAGCATAACTTAACTGTTACTATAGCAACAATAGGTAATTACACACACACACACACACACACACACACACACAGTGATTTGATAAATAGATTTGATAAGACTCAAGAGGCCAGAAGTCAGTGATGCCGACCAAAGTAGTATAAGAGGCGGGGGCCAGGAGCTGAGTGGCGACCCCAGCAAACACAAATCGGTAAGTACAAATTGTTGAGTGACCTTGATAATCCTTTTTACTCAAGTCCTTCCTGGTTTAGCGCTTCTTTTTGATTATAATAATAATCAAGTCCTTCCTTCCCTCCTTCCCTCCAGCGTCTCCCTCCCTCCTTCCCTCCAGCGTCTCCCTCCCTCCTTCCCTCAGTTCAACACCGCCCCCCACCGCATCCATTATTCAACGCATATTAAATGAAGTGTAATTACTGTATTGGTTATCGTAACGTGGCGACACAGTAGACCTAGAGAGAGAGAGAGTTAACTAGTTACCAGTTGTCAAAGGCACTTTTCAATAAATACCTGGTTTATTTTCTGTGTGCAAGTATTATCGCAAGAAGTGTCATTCATCTATTATAATTTTAATTAGTTGGATTTTGCGATTCGTTGCGATGCCATCTTTATTTTTTGGGGGCCAAGTTATTTCGTTTCTTTATATACCAGACAAATTTGTTTACATTTTACACTCTTTAGTCTGCAAATTTTATATCCAGACAGATAAAGGAATGTGTATTTCGTTTCCATTGTTTGCACATTGTTTGTTGCAATGAATTCAATTTTTTTCTGAGTGAAACCATTATGTTTAGCAAAGATATGTTATTTAGTTAACGACGAATAGTCACATCTTAGTGTTTAAGGGGTAGTTATTAAGTTGTTCTGCTGATGACTATCCTAGTAGCAGATAGTAGGGTGACAGACAACGCTGGGAGTGATCAACCTTCCTGGACACAAACTTTCTAGTAAAATATCCTAGAGTTTACATTCTGTCTTATTCAAAATAACTTGTCTGTGTCACATTCCATTTTTACGATCATTACTGGCGTCAAATGATGCAAGATGAAAGTCTTAAAAATTTTGAAAGTTAACAGGATTTCCTAGTGTTTTTTTTTTCATCTGAAAATCGTCAACTGTGATAATTATTTACATTAGTAAGTTTATTTAGGCACAGGTACACATAAGTACAGTTATCATACAGAGTGTAAATTACCTATGATAACCCAAAATAAGTCAGGGTGACTTATTTCTACAGACGTTTAATTGGTTTAATTTTACGAGGCTACAGCCTCGTAGAATTAAACCAAAAAGATTGTTTACATATCCTTCATCGATTTTGTATCTTAATAGTTCATTATCGTATAATATTTACTTTATCGTTTAAGAGGTCTAGTCTTGGACCGGAACTCAGGAGCGATGATATTCCCAACTATTAACAGATAAGAGGAAAGTGGTTTCCGCTGTGTTGAACGTAAAATCGAATATTCTATTATTTAGCAACGTTCACATGGGAACGTTTCTCTCGCGTTCTTCACCAGAATATCGGCGGTTTATGTCGCTCTTTAACGTTCACCTGTCTAAAGGAATATATGTTTTAAGCGTTTTAGTTTTATCGTTTGTAATTATGATAATTTCTGGTGCTTTAACATGGAGGAAGGAATAGTGCGTGATGCTGGAGGACGAGGAGTGAAGGAGTAAGAAGTGGAAAAGCAGATGGGAGAGATGAAGAAAATAGGCGGAAGAAATGAGAGAGAATGGAGTGGAGAGAAGGGGTAATTTCTCATACCGTTTTTCTAAACGGTCTCTAAAATGTACATTGTTGGTGAGGGGCTCTTGATTTAGGGAATTGGATCTGTGCTCCAGTTCCCCGAATTAAGCCTGAATGCCTTCCACATCCCCCCCCAGGCGCTGTATAATCCTCCGGGTTTAGAGCTTCCCCTTGATTATAATAATAATAATCTAAAGCGTACACACACATTTCTGAGATCATTCATCCACAACAACACAAGAATGGAGGAACAACGCAGTAGGCCTACTGACTCCTGTTAGGCACGTTCAGCTCATACCTACTTGTGTACCTGTCCAACCTATATTTAAAGCTTCCCGAAGTTCTCCCTTCAGTGACACCACGTTGAAGTTTTTCACTCATCTACAACTTATTTGCTAAACCAGTACTTCCTTCTATCCCTTCTAAAATCTAAATTTATTCACCTTATATCCATGCCGCTATCCAGGAGATAATTTCACCTCTTGCTTGTGCTGCTACTTCTTTTCAGTAATCTGTGGCTTAGCGCTTCTTTTTGATTATAATAATAATAATAATTTTCAGTAATCTCATGTGTGAAACTCTATCAAAGGCATTACTGAAATCCATATTCACAATATCATATTCTTTGTTTTTGTCTACCGCCTCAAATACCTTAGTAAAAAAAATGGTTAATAACTTTGTAAGGTATGAACGCACCTTTTTAAAACCGTGCTGAGGATGGTAAAAAAATGGTTAACAACTATGTAAGGCACCTTGTAAAACCGTGCAGAGACTCCTTGATTCAATTATACAAATTTTTAAAGATGGATTCGAATATCGTTTTTAATTCTGTTTACTTCAGCTTTCCTATAACTGAAGTTTGGATTAGTCTGTAATTTGAAACTAACTACATATTTCCCGATTTATAAATAGGTATTACGTTTGCCACTTTCTACTTATCGTGTACGGTACCCGTTTGCAGTAATTTGTTAAAGAGGCCACCAGCTAATAATTTACTAAGTTCCTCTTTACATATTTTCATGACTTTCGAAAGCAGTTCGTAAGGGCCTGGTGACTTGTTTTGTGTTAATCTGTGTCTGAGGACTGTGTCACTGGTGACTTTGATCTTGTATAATTTTACACACACACACACACACACACACACACACACACACACACACACACACACACACACACTCGACCCCTGCAACCACAAATAGGCGAGTACAAATAGGTGAGTACAAATAGGTGAGTACACACACACACACACACACACACACATACACATTCCCATGCCCTTTTTCCTGTGCTCATTGTCCTTTACTGCCCTTTCAGATCCTGAATCATTTATGTTCTCCTCCCCCCTTCTCTCTCTCTCTCCCTCTTCCTCTCCTTCCCTCCGTCTCCCCTTCTTCGTCCTTTTACCAGCATCTCCCCAACGACCTTTTGCTTCTCTGTAGTCGCTACCAAACTACTATCGATTATTTTCTTTGTAGAATTAGGTCATCAGATGTTTCCAGATACAACTGCTCCCATCATCAGGTCTATAGTTCAAGAAAATTATAGAATTACAAAGTGTACGAAAAAATGTAAAAAAAAAAAATGCGTAAATTATTTTGTTTGTTTTCATACTTGTATGTCCTCACCTATATGTGGTTGCAGGGGTCGGTTCATGGCTCCTGGCCCCGCCTCTTCGCTTCGTGTGTGTGTTTGTGTGTGTGTGTGGGAGAGAGAGAGAGAGAGAGAGAGAGAGAGGCAGTGAGAGTGAGAGACAGTGTATACATAGAGTGGGCCAACATCAGATCGATCGATATCACATAAGAGTGGTGGGAACCCTTATCGGGGGAGGTAGTTGTCGATAGCAGCCACCTATTAGTAGATTGTGGTAGACAACAACCATCCAGGCAGGTACTACCCTTCTGTCATATGGGTGTTCAAAAATACTCCCACACATATACACACGCACACTCCATTTAGTAAGCTGGTAGACAACAATCATCAAGAGACGTACTAACCTTCCGTCATACGAGTGTAAACAAAAAGCCTGGTAAATGTTTTGCGCTCAGTCAAGATATTTGGTCTTTTCAGTGTTACCAACATGTAAAATGTTGAACACATCTAATTTCACTCGGTATATACCTAACAATATACAAATAACCCGCACATAGGAGAGAGAAGCTTACGACGAGAAGCTCCTCTTTTCTATGTGCGGGTTATTTGTATATTGTTCCAGTGACGGTATTGTGCCTTTTTCTTTTTTACCTGACTATAGTTTCCTGTGTGTTTATTTAATAGTTGTATTTTTTTAAGTATTTTTTCACAATTTAAGAGGTCTGATATGGAACTTGGCAGCGGGGGCGATGATCCCTGGAACCATTAACAGAAATAACTACACTCAGCAGCAGATGTAACTAATTACCTCTGCACGAGAACAACACTCAGACGAGAACAAATATTTTAGTGTCTGAGCATGACTACATATGAACTCGTTTATATTTAAACATGACTGGATATGAACGCGTCTATATTGGACTGTGTCTGCACCTTCAGATGACTACATTTGAAGGCGTCTGAAAGATGGCAAGAATAAGTGCTAACACAGGTTGGAAAGACCAAGACAACTAAGGATGATTTTCTGTTTTAGTTACTGTTTCTTGTTCCGTACGTACGGGCATGTCTTCAGTAGTCACAACTTGCCAACTTAGCTTATTCGCCACTCATCATTTTCTAAAACAGCTGAACTTTTAATTACTTTGCGTATAACTCAGCGAAAATCTGCCTATCATGAAATGATATGTAATGATATTTAATGATGATACTAAATACTAATTGATTAAGCTGACCTTACATAAAATGTATTAAACAGATATAGGTAGTAGGTTGGTAGACAGCAACCACCCAGGGAAGTACTACCGTCCTGCCAGATGACTGTGAAACAAAAACCTGTAACTGTTTTGCATGATGGTAGGATTGCTGGTTTCTTTTTCTGTCTCATAAACACGCTAAGATAACAGGGATATCTTGCTACTCCTACTTACACTTTGGTCACACTTCACAGACACGCACATGCATATATATATATATACATACATCTAGGTTTTTCTCCTTTTTCTAAATAGCTCTTGTTCTTTTTTATTTCTTCTATTGTCCATGGGGAAGTGGAAAAGAATCTTTCCTCCGTAAGCCATGCGTGTCGTATGAGGCGACTAAAATGCCGGGAGCAATGGGCTAGTAACCCCTTCTCCTGTATACAATTACTAAAAAAGAGAAGAAGAAAAACTTTATAAAACTGGGTTGCTTAAATGTGCGTGGATGTAGTGCGGATGACAAGAAACAGATGATTGCTGATGTTATGAATGAAAAGAAGTTGGATGTCCTGGCCCTAAGCGAAACAAAGCTGAAGGGGGTAGGAGAGTTTCAGTGGGGGGAAATAAATGGGATTAAATCTGGAGTATCTGAGAGAGTTAGAGCAAAGGAAGGGGTAGCAGTAATGTTAAATGATCAGTTATGGAAGGAGAAAAGAGAATATGAATGTGTAAATTCAAGAATTATGTGGATTAAAGTAAAGGTTGGATGCGAGAAGTGGGTCATAATAAGCGTGTATGCACCTGGAGAAGAGAGGAATGCAGAGGAGAGAGAGAGATTTTGGGAGATGTTAAGTGAATGTATAGGAGCCTTTGAACCAAGTGAGAGAGTAATTGTGGTAGGGGACTTGAATGCTAAAGTAGGAGAAACTTTTAGAGAGGGTGTGGTAGGTAAGTTTGGGGTGCCAGGTGTAAATGATAATGGGAGCCCTTTGATTGAACTTTGTATAGAAAGGGGTTTAGTTATAGGTAATACATATTTTAAGAAAAAGAGGATAAATAAGTATACACGATATGATGTAGGGCGAAATGACAGTAGTTTGTTGGATTATGTATTGGTAGATAAAAGACTGTTGAGTAGACTTCAGGATGTACATGTTTATAGAGGGGCCACAGATATATCAGATCACTTTCTAGTTGTAGCTACACTGAGAGTAAAAGGTAGATGGGATACAAGGAGAATAGAAGCATCAGGGAAGAGAGAGGTGAAGGTTTATAAACTAAAAGAGGAGGCAGTTAGGGTAAGATATAAACAGCTATTGGAGGATAGATGGGCTAATGAGAGCATAGGCAATGGGGTCGAAGAGGTATGGGGTAGGTTTAAAAATGTAGTGTTAGAGTGTTCAGCAGAAGTTTGTGGTTACAGGAAAGTGGGTGCAGGAGGGAAGAGGAGCGATTGGTGGAATGATGATGTAAAGAGAGTAGTAAGGGAGAAAAAGTTAGCATATGAGAAGTTTTTACAAAGTAGAAGTGATGCAAGGAGGGAAGAGTATATGGAGAAAAAGAGAGAAGTTAAGAGAGTGGTGAAGCAATGTAAAAAGAGAGCAAATGAGAGAGTGGGTGAGATGTTATCAACAAATTTTGTTGAAAATAAGAAAAAGTTTTGGAGTGAGATTAACAAGTTAAGAAAGCCTAGAGAACAAATGGATTTGTCAGTTAAAAATAGGAGAGGAGAGTTATTAAATGGAGAGTTAGAGGTATTGGGAAGATGGAAGGAATATTTTGAGGAATTGTTAAATGTTGATGAAGATAGGGAAGCTGTGATTTCGTGTATAGGGCAAGGAGGAATAACATCTTGTAGGAGTGAGGAAGAGCCAGTTGTGAGTGTGGGGGAAGTTCGTGAGGCAGTAGGTAAAATGAAAGGGGGTAAGGCAGCCGGGATTGATGGGATAAAGATAGAAATGTTAAAAGCAGGTGGGAATATAGTTTTGGAGTGGTTGGTGCAATTATTTAATAAATGTATGGAAGAGGGTAAGGTACCTAGGGATTGGCAGAGAGCATGCATAGTTCCTTTGTATAAAGGCAAAGGGGATAAAAGAGAGTGCAAAAATTATAGGGGGATAAGTCTGTTGAGTGTACCTGGTAAAGTGTATGGTAGAGTTATAATTGAAAGAATTAAGAGTAAGACGGAGAATAGGATAGCAGATGAACAAGGAGGCTTTAGGAAAGGTAGGGGGTGTGTGGACCAGGTGTTTACAGTGAAACATATAAGTGAACAGTATTTAGATAAGGCTAAAGAGGTCTTTGTGGCATTTATGGATTTGGAAAAGGCGTATGACAGGGTGGATAGGGGGGCAATGTGGCAGATGTTGCAAGTGTATGGTGTAGGAGGTAGGTTACTGAAAGCAGTGAAGAGTTTTTACGAGGATAGTGAGGCTCAAGTTAGAGTATGTAGGAAAGAGGGAAATTTTTTCCCAGTAAAAGTAGGCCTTAGACAAGGATGTGTGATGTCACCGTGGTTGTTTAATATATTTATAGATGGGGTTGTAAGAGAAGTAAATGCGAGGGTCTTGGCAAGAGGCGTGGAGTTAAAAGATAAAGAATCACACACAAAGTGGGAGTTGTCACAGCTGCTCTTTGCTGATGACACTGTGCTCTTGGGAGATTCTGAAGAGAAGTTGCAGAGATTGGTGGATGAATTTGGTAGGGTGTGCAAAAGAAGAAAATTAAAGGTGAATACAGGAAAGAGTAAGGTTATGAGGATAACAAAAAGATTAGGTGATGAAAGATTGAATATCAGATTGGAGGGAGAGAGTATGGAGGAGGTGAACGTATTCAGATATTTGGGAGTGGACGTGTCAGCGGATGGGTCTATGAAAGATGAGGTGAATCATAGAATTGATGAGGGAAAAAGAGTGAGTGGTGCACTTAGGAGTCTGTGGAGACAAAGAACTTTGTCCTTGGAGGCAAAGAGGGGAATGTATGAGAGTATAGTTTTACCAACGCTCTTATATGGGTGTGAAGCGTGGGTGATGAATGTTGCAGCGAGGAGAAGGCTGGAGGCAGTGGAGATGTCATGTCTGAGGGCAATGTGTGGTGTGAATATAATGCAGAGAATTCGTAGTTTGGAAGTTAGGAGGAGGTGCGGGATTACCAAAACTGTTGTCCAGAGGGCTGAGGAAGGGTTGTTGAGGTGGTTCGGACATGTAGAGAGAATGGAGCGAAACAGAATGACTTCAAGAGTGTATCAGTCTGTAGTGGAAGGAAGGCGGGGTAGGGGTCGGCCTAGGAAGGGTTGGAGGGAGGGGGTAAAGGAGGTTTTGTGTGCGAGGGGCTTGGACTTCCAGCAGGCATGCGTGAGCGTGTTTGATAGGAGTGAATGGAGACAAATGGTTTTTAATACTTGACGTGCTGTTGGAGTGTGAGCAAAGTAACATTTATGAAGGGATTCAGGGAAACCGGCAGGCCGGACTTGAGTCCTGGAGATGGGAAGTACAGTGCCTGCACTCTGAAGGAGGGGTGTTAATGTTGCAGTTTAAAAACTGTAGTGTAAAGCACCCTTCTGGCAAGACAGTGATGGAGTGAATGATGGTGAAAGTTTTTCTTTTTCGGGCCACCCTGCCTTGGTGGGAATCGGCCGGTGTGATAATAAAAAATATATATAATATATATATATATATATATATATATATATATATATATATATATATATATATATATATATATATATAATATTGTACACCCAATAGTGCTTATTAAAAGTGATTTATTAAGTAATCTGTGTAGGGTTGAAATTTGTGAGCAGTGACTGATAGCTGTTGTGACCTGTCCATTCTTGTGTGGTATCGATCGACCTGTGGGAGAGTGAATAGTGGATGGCACCCACCACCTGCACCCACCAGCACCACCTTTGGCACTACCACTGGCACCAGCACTACCACCAGCACACCCACCACCAGCACCCAATACCTACCACCACCCACCACCCAATACCTACCACCACCCACCACCCTCACCCAATAGCTACCACCACCCACCACCCTCACCCAATAGCTACCACCACCCACCACCCTCACCCAATAGCTACCACCACCCACCAACACCACAACCCACCATCAGTACCCCCAGTACCCACTACCAGCACCACCACCAGCACCACCAGTACCCACTACCATCACTACCACCAGCACCACCACCACCACCACCAGCACCACTACCAGCACCACCGCCTTGATAAGGTCATAAGTACACGCTCGTAGCCATTATTGTAGTGATTATGAAATGTAGTGGCTCGTGACCACCTCACTACTTGTCAAGGTCACTGTGAAAGTCAGTCTTCCTCATTACTTGTGAAGGTCACTGTAAAAGTCATGCCACTCTTCATTATCTGTAAAAGTCAGGTCGCTCCTCATCACCTCTGAAGGACTGTGCGAAGATCAGGTCAAAGGTCAAGTGTGTGTGTACTCACCTAATTGTGGTTGCAGGGGTCGAGACTCAGCTCCTGGCCCCGCCTCTTCACTAATTGCTACTAGGTCCTCTCTCTCCCTGCTCTATGAGCTTGATCATACCTCGTCTTAAAACTATGTATGGTTCCTGCCTCCACTACGTCACTTGCTAGGCTATTCCACTTCCTGACTACTCTGTGACTGAAGAAATACTTCCTTACATCCCTTTGATTCATCTGGGTCTTCAAGTTCCAATTGTGACCCCTTGTTTCTGTGTCCCCTGTGTGTGGGTGTGGGTGTGTGGGTGTGGGCGTGTGTGGGTGTGGGTGTGTGTGGGTGTGGGTGTGTGTGTTCGAGAGGCGTAATGAGGTATCTACACTACGTGTAGGCAATAAATGTTTTGTAGTGGGCAGCAGGTGGTCGGGGGAAGGTATTTTTCCCCTCAAAAATAGAAAATGCCTATTGCGGTGGGTGTTATTCATACGATGATCCGCTGAGTACTGTTAGGTTAGGTAAGATATGTCAGGAAACAGGACAAGTGTTTCCTAACACGGGTCTTAGTCATATGATGACCCGCTACTAGAGCTTTTGATCATCGGAACGAGGCCTTCCACTGGCTTACCGGTCCACCCCTTTTAAAAATTAAGGTTATAATTGTACAGTTGTTGGTCCTGTGACCCCAGCTTCACCAGGGCTCGCTGGTCTCCTAACACTGGTATTGATCGTATAATGACCTGCGGTGCTCACTGGAGCTTTGGTCATGGGGTTGAGATCTTCCGCAGGGTCACCGCTTACCCCTACCTCCGAAAAACAAAAATGTTGACTAGGATATATAAGCAAGATTTTTACGTTTATTCTCTAAAATTTAAGTTAATTTAAATTATAGCTAGGTATAGAAAGAGAATACAAGAAATACTTTGCAACGACACACTAGTAGTAAATAAACAAGAAGTACGCTATATGCTCGTGCTGTCGTGTTTTTACGTTTTCTACCACGGCATAAGCGATAGGTTTCGTGCACTAGTAAATATGTTAGCTGGGAGCCAGTACACGTTTGGAAGGGACGCGAGAAGACGACATAACTTCGTTCGCTGGCAAAAACGTTAGTTGGAAGAATGTGGCCTTCATGATTAATAATAAAGGCAACATAACTTTGCTTGCTGGTAAAACATGTAAGCTTGGGGTCTGTCTGTCTGGAGTGGGGAAGTAAAAAATTCAATGAATAGCATAGACGGGGTCAAAACACGTTCAGATGCAGTTAAATGGTCCAAGTCGGACCGAACGTCGTCATAAGTTTCATTCTTCTATGTGCGGGTTATGTTCTCGGTGCTGTGAGAGCTTCTCAAAAATAGTTCATCTTCAGTCTCTGGACTTACCAAGCGAAAGCCTTCGGAGATCATCTTGAGATAACTGTTCCATCGAAGTGCAATGTACTGCTCAAGCTTGACTTCTCCCTCAAAAACCTCTGTCGCAAGAATGTTCTGTCTAACATGGCTTACCAGCTTACTGACCCTACTTTTCACCCTAGTTAGCTGAAGCCCAGCTTCTTTTTTTGCTCATCCTTTACAACTAATTACAGTGCTTGGGCAAAGCAAATGCGATTGATAAGCAGGAGTAATTATAATATTTGAACTGCACTGGAAACAAACACTATAGCAGATACAAAGCATCAAATACAGATTAAATACAAAAGCAAATTTAGTTTACTTCCAAATACAAATAATATACAGTTGTTGATTTCTCTGTATTTGTATTTGCAAATACAACTACGTACTTTTGGCTCCATCCCTGATATAACAACTTCGTTGATGAACACGCTGGACGCCTGTGCCCTTTTGGTGGTAGTTAATGAGAGCGAAATAGTTAAGTTCACTGAGGAACATGTGAGCTGGGAGACTATGCCCTTTTGTGGGAGGCTGAATTAGGGAACTAACTTAGAGAGTGTGGTATAACTTGTGTATTGGTCGATTACTCAGTGGTCGCTGCCTGGTTCAGCCGGCCAAGTGTGCATGAAATGGGATATTGTCATGCTTCTGCGCCTCTCATGACGATGTCGTTTCCATGAAGTATGTGTCACACTGGCGAAACTGGAACAATTCACAGAAATCCACAAATTGGATAAGGTTACTGGTGGCTCAGGTAGTAGCACCCTCGGCTCGCAACCGAGGAACCGGTGCTCGATCCCGGCACATGTGGAAACGTTGGTCATATTTTATATCTGTTACACCTGTTGCAGTAAATTTCATACCATAAAGAGGCCTGGACTTTCAAGCGAATTGAGGTTGGATAACGACTATTAACCTGTAAATTGAACTGTGTAAAATAGAAAAGATGTAAGCTAGACGACCGTTATCGACTTGGTAATGGTCGAGGACCGACCGAAACATCGTCAGGTTGTTATATGCAGCCTATGTAAGCGACACTAGTGATGGTTCTTGGAGATCCTTTTTTTTTTTTCTTCTTCTTATTCGCCCGTACTCTCCCGGCCCGGGTCTTTTCCAAGTAGTGGTGACCCGGCCTTGGCTCCCTGTCTGGGGAGTGTCTCGAGACCTAAGTCTCCCATGGGAGGAGGTACAAGTGCCCCCTCATCTTTGGGACCAAGTGTCCCCGGGCCTAGCCACATTCCCCGCCCTCACGGGGCTCGTAGGAAGAAGCTAGGCCTCTGGTCTGCCATCTGCCCCGCCCCAAAGGGGCTCGTGGGGATGGCAGTCTTATGAGCTGCAGGTAATAGCAAGCTCGTCTTCATTTTCCCCATCACGTATGGTATATTAAGAAATACTGTAATGTGTCATAGCTAACATGTAATGTGTCAGTAGCTAACATGTAATGTGCCATAGCTAGCATTTATTCTGTTAGTGGGTTGGATTTGTGAAGGACCTGCCTAGTATGGGCCAACAAGCCTATTGGTGTTCCTCCTTTCTTATGTTCTTATGTTATGTGAAACTCGAGTAGAACTGATTCCTGTCATCTAATGTTTCGACTTGCTAGGATGATACAGGCATGTGTTGTATTGTCGCACAGACCAGCCAAGACATACACAAATATTTGCACTTACATCATTGCATGAAACTCTCCCAGACCGACAACGAGATGTGTGTGTGTGAGATGTAATCATTCTCGCATGATAACACGCCACCAGAGTTTCCGGGTTTGACTTGCAAAGGTTGCATATTTCAACACAAACTTGTGGCAGTCACTGAAGAGATGGGTAGAGGGATCATACATCTAGCATATCGAAACCATACCACGGGCGGGATTTGAACCCGCGGTCAGAGAGTCTCAAAACTCCAGACCGTCGCGTTAGCCACGGTCTGGAGTTTTGAGACTCTGACCGCTGGTTCAAAACCATACCCGCCCGTGGTATGGTTTGTTTGCAATCGTGTCATTACGATTTCGTGAGTCATCTAGCATATCGGCTTGACTGGCTGGGATACTGGAGGCAGGGGATCAAGTTCTCTCTCTCTTTCTCTCTCTCTCTCTCTCTCTCTCTCTCTCTCTCTCTCTCTCTCTCTCTCTCTCTTCGCGTGATGCTATTCACAAATGTATCACTTCATAACAGACCACAAGGCCGCTATTGCGCCTTCACTAATTTCCTAATTACAAAGCAAACATCAGACTGGCAGTCACAAGAGGATAAACAATTGAGAGCAACCATTAGCCTTTGTTACTCTCCTGAGATTAAACTGCTCTTAGGAAATGTTTACACACTTTCTACTGATGGACAAAGCTGTGACATAACCTTGGGACTCCTGTTGCTTATACTTCTCGATATTACTCCAAATAATCTGCTAGCCTTATTGCACACACTTATGCACTCGTGTCTTGGCTTCGCATTTCTGCTTACCGTAACTCACTAGTCTTTTCTCATTCTGTATAATCAAGCTCTACATCACCTAGTATATAAGTATGAGGGTTATTTGCATTCTTATATACTGTGGGTGTAGTATGAGTTGGTATGAGTGTACCGTGGGCGTAGTATTGAATAGGTGAGTGTACCGTGGGTGTAGTATTGAGCAGGTGATTGTACTGTGGGTGTAGTATTGAGTAGGTGAGTGTACCATGGGTGTAGTATTGAGTAGGTGAGTGTACCATGGGTGTAGTATTGAGTAGGTGAGTGTACCATGGGTGTAGTATTGAGTGAGTGTACCATGGGTGTAGTATTGAGTAGGTGAGTGTACCATGGGTGTAGTATTGCGTAGGTGAGTGTACCATGGGTGTAGTATTGATTAGGTGAGTGTACCATGGGTGTAGTATTGAGTAGGTAATTTCAAACTTTCGCCATAAGTAGTAGGCACGTACCAGTTGTAGTCAATTATTTACATTACACAGGCGTGTCACAGTGACACTATCTGGCACTTGGCTCCACCATGACACTCTCAGCCACTTGGCTTCACCATGACACCGTCAGCCACTTGGCTCCACCATGACACTCAATCCTATGGCTGCACGTTTTGGGAGACCACAAAAATTGCAAGAATTGGAAGGGAAAGGATTAATGTAGGCTAGAACAGCGAGGAGGATTTGCGAGTTAACATTGAGACAGAATGTGGGGTCTAACCACTTCGAGTTTGCTCTCAGTCTTCGTTTGTCATATAATGGATATCACGGGGAATTTTGCCCCACTGCGACGAGGAGCTGTTGTAAACAATGGATTGTTGTGAAGCTTCACTGCGACGAGGAGCTGTTGTAAACAATGGATTGTTGTGAAGCTTCACTGCGACGAGGAGCTGTTGTAAACAATGGATTGTTGTGAAGCTTCACTGCGACGAGGAGCTGTTGTAAACAATGGATTGTTGTGAAGCTTCACTGCGACGAGGAGCTGTTGTAAACAATGGATTGTTGTGAAGCTTCACTGCGACGAGGAGCTGTTGTAAACAATGGATTGTTGTGAGGCTCCACTGCGACGAGGAACTGTAATAAAGATAACAATAATATCTTTATATCTACAAGTACATGTACAAGGTATACAGGCCTAGCTGACATCAGTGACATACTACTTTACAGAAAGTCACTTGTTATGCAGAGAATTTCGGGCAAATTAGATCAGTTTTGTCCCGGAATGCGACCCACATCAGTCGACTAACACCCAGGTACCCATTTTACTGGTGGGTGAACATAGACAACCAGTGTAAGGAAACACGCCCAGTGTTTCTATCCTTGCCGGGAATCGTACCCAGACCATCAGCGTGTGAAGCGAGAGCTTTGCCACCAGGCTTCACTACGACGAGGAACTGTCGTAAACAACGGTGTGTTGTGAAACTCCACATTTCTTGTACTTGACGAGGTACAATCACGCTACACTAGCATTGTAGAGGAGACTGTAGAGCGAGGGTCAGTAGGGTTACCGAAGCCTTAACCTCAGATCTTTATACTGAGAGCATGAGTGAATTTGGTCGAGCTTTTATGAACTTGTGCTGGGTTTTAATATGTGTTCAGTGCACTGCATGTGTATCATTCTGTTAACAACTAGTTGCTTATTGGTCTGGAAGCTCCATTGTATCACCTTCGGTGGTCTGGAAGCTCCACTATATCACCTTCGGTGGTCTGGAAGCTCCACTATATCACCTTCGGTGGTCTGGAAGCTCCACTATATCACCTTCGGTGGTCTGGAAGCTCCATTATATAAACTTCGGTAGTCTAGAAACTCCACTATATTAACCTCGGTGGTCTAGAAGCTCTATCACCTTCGGTGGTCTAGAAGCTCTACTATATCACCTTCAGTGGTCTAGAAGCACCACTATATCACCTTCAGTGGTCTGGAAGCTCCAGTATATCACCTTCAGTGATCTGGAAGCTCCAGTATATCACCTTCACTGGTCTGGAATTTCAACACACCATCTTCAGTGATATGAAAGCTCCACCACCCCACCTTCAGTGGTCTGGAAGGTCCACCATCCCACTTTCAATGGTCTGGAAGCGGGTGCCAAAGATTCCTTTGAGTTGTGTAAACAAGACATCTCAGAGGATCGTCCCTGGGACAGCTGGGTGACATGACGCCTTATTTATATAATTTATGTTTATGGAAGTGTAAACTCTCTGTTTGCTTTTCCAAGTGGTTCCCCCCCCCCAAATTCAGGTCTTACTGTAAACTTCTTTGGATGTTGCAGCGGGGACCTTGGCACTGTCAACGCTGTCGACCTTGGTGCCGTAATTATTGGTAACTGCCGTCACTGCTGCCGTGGTGTAACTGTGCTTGTCTCCTGGTACCATTACTGTTTCATATTGCTTCATGAGTCTTGTTAGGTAAGACACATATGCAACAGTTAGGTATCTTTATTTCGAAACGTTTCGCCTACACAGTAGGCTTCTTCAGTCGAGTACAGAAAAGTTGATAGAAGCAGAAGAGACTTGAAGACGATGTAATCAGTCCATCACCCTTGAAGTTTTGAGGTGGTCAGTCCCTCAGTCTGGAGAAGAGCATTGTTCCAAAGTTTGAAACAATATGGAGTTGAAGTGACAGGATGGAGCCTTATATAGTGCCAGGAGGTGAGACGTAGGTCACTAGTAGAACGCAGATGTTGGGAGGTCAGGTCCCTCTCAAATCCAGCCGTTCTCACTAGTAGAGGTAGTTGAAGTTGATTTCAGGTCTGTACCAAGATACCCTTGTGTTGCAGTGTCTGACAGATTGAACATAAAAATGGTATAAAATACCGACAGATTGTTAGGTAAGACACATATGCAACAGTTAGGTATCTTTATTTCGAAACGTTTCGCCTACACAGTAGGCGAAACGTTTCGTTTAATGTTCAATCTGTCAGACACTGCAACACAAGGGTATCTTGGTACAGACCTGAAATCAACTTCAACTACCTCTACTAGTGAGAACGGCTGGATTTGAGAGGGACCTGACCTCCCAACATCTGCGTTCTACTAGTGACCTACGTCTCACCTCCTGGCACTATATAAGGCTCCATCCTGTCACTTCAACTCCATATTGTTTCAAACTTTGGAACAATGCTCTTCTCCAGACTGAGGGACTGACCACCTCAAAACTTTAAGGGTGATGGACTGATTACATCGTCTTCAAGTCTCTTCTGCTTCTATCAACTTTTCTGTACTCGACTGAAGAAGCCTACTGTGTAGGCGAAACGTTTCGAAATAAAGATACCTAACTGTTGCATATGTGTCTTACCTAACAATCTGTCGGTATTTTATACCATTTTAATGTTCATGAGTCTTGATGTTTCCATTTTCTTCCCCAGCCTTTAAGCCTTTAAGTGAAGACTGACGGGGAACACTGCATCTAAGTTCTCTCAAGATCACTTAGGATGTAGCCCTAACTTCTCAATCCGTCCTTCACATTTTTTTTCACCATGCACGTGAAAATACACGCTCGAAATTTCCGGTAATTGTACGGAAATATAGATTAATATACGTCAACTTAACTTAACCAAGCCTAATTTTGTTTGGAGTAAGCAAGGTCACAATTCGAAAGGTGTTCATAATAGACTAACCTCAGTGTTCTCTCTCCCGTGTCTTGATCCACAACTTGTTGGTATCATATACCAGACACAAATAACCCGCACAATGGGACAGGAACGTCATCATAAGCTTCTCTATCCTATGTGCGAGTTATCTGTGTATTGTTCAGTCATGGTATTGTGCCTTTTTTGTTCTTCATATAGCAGAGTTTCGCCATAAAATCCCCAGGTAAAACGTAGAAACAAAGGGGCTGGTAAATCACGAAATGAAGACATTAAGGTTAACTTGGATGTGTTGGTGCACAGGAGTGTCAGAACCAGAGGTGACAGCTCTAGTGCACAGCACCACCTCGACATTCATCTCCTCCAAGCTAGCTTTCAGTAATGGTGACGCCATCGACGCTTTAGAAGCTAAAGTTTCTCTGCGAATCTAAGTTAAAGAGATTGGTCCTAAGAACAGAACATTTACCGAGAGACTTGAAGATCTGAAAGCCGACTGACATAGGCAGGCTTCCTCGGTTCCATGAAAAACTACGACCCGGAAACCCCATGATCCGAAAGTTTACAAAGACCCATTTCCACAACAGTTCCAACCCAGAACCGCAGCCATTCACCGTTGTGGTCTGGACTTGACCTCCACAACAAGAAGCAGATATATGGCGACAATCTTTATAATTATGGCCATAATTTTTAAAGGGGTGGACCGGTAAACCAGCAGAAGGCCTCTGTCAGATGACGAAAAGCTCCAACGGCAGGTCATTATATGACTAAGACTCTCGTCAGGAAACACTTGCCCAGTTTCCTGACAAACCTTACCTAACCTAACCATATATGGCAACGCTGATAGCTGCCCCTCTGCTGGGTGGAGACGACAACAGATACAAGAATCATAAGATGGTGGCAACATCTAGTGGACACTCTAGCATGGAAAGAAATGGTATAAAATAACGACGAGATAGAAAAAAAGAGACAAATGCACTATAATGCAATCTTTTACACAACCCGCACGCAGGAGAAAGAAACAATGACGACGTTTCGGTCCGAAACATTGTCATAAAGTCGGACCGAAACATGTCAAAGTTTCTTTCTCATGTGTGCAGGTTATTTGTTTATTGTCCCAGTCACGGTATTGCGACTGTGTTCTTAATGCACTCTTTTATTGACAAAATTTCGCTTCATCAGGTCACTTAATAAAGCTCATTGTATTGACGAAATGTTGTCAATAAACGGTAGTAATGTACATATTGCAATTTTCTTTTTCATACCCAAACAGAAAGTCTCCTTCCACAATGAATATAACTTTTTCCAGGAAGAGGACACAAAGTGAAACCTTTCTCCTGGCGTTTGTGGGTCATCTGACCGAGGTCTTTCCTTGGCTTACCGACACGCCTCGTTAATAATTTAACACATCATAGAAATATGTGCTGGATCATCGACTCAACGCAAATCCCTCGTCAACCCCACCACCCCCACCAGGTTGCTACAACGAGGATGAGGATGGTGGGGGGGTTGGGGGTCACACTGGTGCCAGATTTACGCTCAAGTCAGTCGAAGTGCTATCGAGCGTTATTAAAATATCTTCCGTTGGAGACACCGAGAAACGCCAGATAGAACTTCCATGTACTACATAATGCTATCATACGCCGGGCAAAATTTATTGCATCACTAGGAATGTTATCGTATCACACAATGCTGTCGAGTGCTATCGTTTGCCGCGATATATCGTCATATATAGCACACTGTTTACTGGTGGCTATGAAGAATATTGTCATACACTGAGGGAGGGTACACTGCGTCAGTCGTACCGTACACCGTGTACAAGAGTTATCGTATAGGAAAGACGGTTCCGGTGCGATGCGCGGTGACATACATCACGATATATTATCGTGGATCATGAGATGCTTCTCGTCGCCATGCAGCGTTGTCGTACACCGCAATAACATCGTACGTCATTGATTGTCGCTACGCCATGCAGCGTTGTCTTACAACTCAGTAACATCGTACGTTATAGTGTTGCTACAGTCAATTATTATTACAATTATCCAAGCGCTAGAATGTTGCTACGCTACGCAGCGTTATCGTACAGCAAAGAATAATAACGTAAGTCAAGAATGTTTACTGTGTTCCACGGCGATAACAGACTACCTCACCAGACCCTGCACGAACACATCCCTCACGCTAGTCATGGGCTCTTGATTCAAGGAATTTAAGCTGCTTTCCCTTTAGATTAAACCTGAGTACCTTCCATTTCCTGAGAGAGTATTAGTACTTGACACTACTAGCAACACAGGAGAGTGTAAGCACTTGAAACCACTGACAAAAAAGGAGGGTGTAAGCACTTGACACAACAAAGGAGAATGTAAGCACTTGACACCACTAACAACAGAAGAGTGTAAGCACTTGACACTACTTGTGCTTTACAAGGTCGTGTTATTGACTGCTTGCTGCTAGCTTATGCGTGACGTCACTGTTGTGGTATGTAGCTACAGGTCACATTATTGGGTCAAGGTCTATAGTACCCACCAGAAGGCTCCAGGTCCCACTGAGTGGTTTATAGTACCCACCAGAAGGCTCCAGGTCCCACTGAATGGTCTATAGTACCCACGAGAAAGCTCCAGATCCCACTGAATGGTCTATAGCACCTACGAAAAGGCTCCAGGTCTCACTGAATGGTGTAGCACCCACTAGAAGGCTCCAGGTCCCACCTAACAGTACGCACCACTGGTAGTATGCACGAGAAGGCTCCAGGTCCCTCTGAACAGTGTAGTATCATGACACAGCACTGTATCATAACACAGTACTGTACCAAAACACAGTATTGTACCATGACACAGCACTGTACCATGACACAGTACTATACCATAACAGTACTGTGCCATGACAGCACTGTACCATGACAGTACTATACCATAACAGTACTGTACCATGACACAGCACTGTACCGTGACACAGTACAGTACCATGACAACACTGTACCATGACACAGCACTGTATCATAACAGTACTGTACCATGACAGCACTGTACCGTGACACCACTGTACCATGACCACTATACCATGACAGTACTGTACCATAACACAGTACTGTGCCATAACAGTACTGTACCATGACACAGCACTGTACCATAACACTACTGTACCATGACACAGTACTGTACCATAACAGCACTGTACAGTGGCAGTTCTGTACCATGACAGTACTGTACCATAGTACTGTACCATAACAGTACTGTACCATAACAGTACTGTACCATAACAGCACTATACCATGACAGCACTGTACCATGACAGTACTGTACCATAACACGGTACCGTACCATAATACAGCACTGTACCATAACTGATGTACCATGACACAGTACTGTACCATGACACAGTACTGCACCATGACACAGTACTGTACCATAACAGTACTGTATCATAACTACTGTACCATAACACAGTACTGTTCGATGACACGGCACTGTACCATAACAGCACTGTACGATGACACAACATTGTACAATGACACAGCACTACAATGACACAGCACTACAATGACACAGCACTGCACGATGACACAGCACTTTACGATGACAACACTGTACAATGACACAGCACTGTACAATGACACAGCACTACAATGACACAGCACTGCACGATGACACAGCACTTTACGATGACAACACTGTACAATGACACAGCACTGTACAATGACACAGCACTGTACGATGACAGCACTACAATGACACAGCACTGTACAATGACACAGTACTGTACGATGACAGCACTGTACAATGACACAGCACTGTACAGTGACACAGCACTGTACGATGACAGCACTGTACAATGAAACAGCACTGTACAATGACACAGCACTGTACAATGACACAGTACTGTACGATGACAGCACTGTACAATGACACAGCACTGTACAATGACACAGCACTGTACGATGACAGCACTGTACAATGACACAGCACTGTACGATGACAGCACTGTACAATGAAACAGCACTGTACAATGAAACAGCACTGTACAATGACACAGCACTGTACGATGACACAGCACTGTACAATGACACAGCACTGTACGATGACACAGCACTGTACAATGACACAGCACTGTACAATGACACAGCACTGTACGATGACACAGCACTGTACAATGACACAGCACTGTACGATGACACAACACTGTACGATGACACAGCACTGTACAATGACACAGCACTGTACAATGACACAGCACTGTACGATGACACAACACTGTACAATGACAGCACTGTACGATGACACAACACTGTACAATGAAACAGCACTGTACAATGACACAGCACTGTACAATGACACAGCACTGTACAATGACACAGCACTGTACAATGACACAGCACTGTACAATGACACAGCACTGTACTATGAAACAGCACTGTACAATGACAGCACTGTACAATGAAACAGCACTGTACAATGACACAGCACTGTACAATGACACAGCACTGTACAATGACACAGCACTACGATGACACAGCACTGTACGATGACACAACACTGTACAATGACACAGCACTGTACAATGACCACTGTACAATGAAACAGCACTGTACAATGAAACAGCAATGTACAATGACACAGCACTGTACGATGACACAGCACTGTACGATGACACAACACTGTACAATGACACAGCACTGTACGATGACACAACACTGTACAATGACACAGCACTGTACGATGACACAGCACTGTACGATGACACAGCACTGTACGATGACACAACACTGTACAATGAACTGTACAGCACTGTACAATGACACAACTGTACAGCACTGTACAATGAAACAGCACTGTACAATGACACAGCACTGTGTACAGATGACAGCACTGTACAATGACACAGCACTGTACGATGACACAACACTGTACAATGACACGGCACTGTACAGCACTGTACAATGAACTGTACGAGCACTGTACAATGACACAGCACTGTACGATGACACAACACTGTACAATGACACAGCACTGTACAATGACACAGCACTGTACGATGACACAGCACTGTACGATGACACAACACTGTACAATGACACAGCACTGTACAATGACACAGCACTGTACAATGACGCAGCACTGTACAATGACACAGCACTGTACAATGACACAGCACTGTACGATGACACAACACTGTACAATGACACAGCACTGTACGATGACACAACACTGTACAATGAAACAGCACTGTACAATGACACAGCACTGTACAATGACACAGCACTGTACAATGACAGCACTGTACAATGAAACAGCACTGTACAATGACAGCACTGTACAATGAAAGCACTGTACAATGACACAGCACTGTACAATGACACAGCACTGTACAATGACACAGCACTGTACGATGACACAGCACTGTACGATGACACAACACTGTACAATGACACAGCACTGTACGATGACACAACACTGTACAATGACACAGCACTGTACGATGACACAACACTGTACAATGACACAGCACTGTACAATGACAGCACTGTACAATGAAACAGCACTGTACAATGAAACAGCACTGTACAATGACACAGCACTGTACGATGACACAGCACTGTACGATGACACAACACTGTACAATGACACAGCACTGTACGATGACACAACACTGTACAATGACACAGCACTGTACGATGACACAACACTGTACAATGACACAGCACTGTACAATGACACAACACTGTACAATGACACAGCACTGTACGATGACACAGCACTGTACAATGACACAGCACTGTACAACGACACAGCACTGTACAATGACACAACACTGTACGATGACACAGCACTGTACAATGACACAGCACTGTACAATGACACAGCACTGTACAATGACACAACACTGTACGATGACACAGCACTGTACAATGACACAGCACTGTACAATGACACAGCACTGTACAATGACACAGCACTGTACAATGACACAACACTGTACGATGACACAGCACTGTACGATGACACAGCACTGTACGATGACACAACACTGTACAATGACACAGCACTGTACGATGACACAACACTGTACAATGACACAGCACTGTACAATGACACAGCACTGTACGATGACACAACACTGTACAATGACACAGCACTGTACGATGACACAGCACTGTACAATGACACAACACTGTACGATGACACAGCAACCACAGGTTGGTAGTCGTATATCACTGCAGCTGCCTTAGTCAGGATATAAAGATATTGTTGCTTCTTGAAGTTAGACATAAATAAAAAAAAATTCCTGGTAGCGGATGGTTTTCCGAGAACAGGTGATGACTTGGAAACCTGCTGCTGCTGCTGCTGCTGATGGTGGTTTCACCCTGGTGTTTTCTACCTCATATCATCAAAATGTTTTAATATTAGTATTAGTTGTGGGAGAAAGATTTAGTGTGCGGCAGAGGCGAGTTTGAGGATTGGAGTAAAACACACACACACACACACACACACACACACACACACACACACACACACACACACACACACACACACACAGTTACAGTTTTTATTGGTTGAAAGTAGTTTGGTGATATTAAAAAGAAGGAAAATATTGCTTTTTCTTATTGTCTTGCTCTCACCTTCTCTATTCTCTCGCCTCCTTTCCCCGTTTTCTTCCTTTCTTTTTCTCTATAATCCTCACATCCTTCCCCTTGTATATACTAGTGTATATACATATATGTATGTACACTAGTATATACATATACACTAGCACACACACTAGTACATACACTAACACATACACTAGTGCATGCACTAGTACATACACTAGTACATACACTAGTACATACACTAGTACATACACTAACACATACACTAGTACATACACTAACACATACACTAGTACATACACTAGTACATACACTAGTGCATACACTAGTACATACACTAGTACATACACTAACACATACACTAGTACATACACTAGTACATACACTAACACATACACTAGTACATACACTAGTGCATACACTAGTACATACACTAGTGCATACACTAGTACATACACTAGTACATACACTAGTACATACACTAGTACATACACTAGTACATACACTAACACATACACTAGTACATACACTAGTACATACACTAGTACATACACTAGTACATACACTAGTACATACACTATCACACTAGTACATACACTAGTACATACACTAGTACATACACTAGTACATACACTAGTACATACACTAACACATACACTAGTACATACACTAGTACATACACTAGTACATACACTAGTACATGCACTAGTACATACACTAGTACATACACTAGCACATGCACTAGTACATACACTAGTACATACACTAGCACATGCACTAGCACATGCACTAGTACATACACTAGTACATACACTATTATATACACTAGTACATACACTAGTACATACACTAGCACATGCACTAGTACATACACTATTATATACACTATTACATACACTAGTACATACACTAGTACATACACTAGTACATACACTAGTACATACACTAGTACATACACTAGTACATACACTAGCACATACACTAGTACATACACTAGTACATACACTAGCACATGCACTAGTACATACACTAGCACATGCACTAGTACATACACTATTATATACACTAGTACATACACTAGTACATACACTAGTACATACACTAGTACATACACTAGCACATACACTAGTACATACACTAGTACATACACTAGTACATACACTAGCACATACACTAGTACATGCACTAGTACATACACTAGCACATGCACTAGTACATACACTAGTACATACACTATTATATACACTAGTACATACACTAGTACATACACTAGCACATGCACTAGTACATACACTAGCACATGCACTAGTACATGCACTAGTACATACACTAGTACATACACTAGTACATACACTAGTACACTAGCACATGCACTAGTACATACACTAGCACATGCACTAGTACATACACTAGTACATACACTATTATATACACTAGTACATACACTAGTACATACACTAGTACATACACTAGCACATGCACTAGCACATGCACTAGTACATACACTAGTACATACACTATTATATACACTAGTACATACACTAGTACATACACTAGTACATACACTAGTACATACACTAGTACATACACTAGCACATGCACTAGTACATACACTAGCACATGCACTAGTACATACACTAGTACATACACTATTGTATACACTAGTACATACACTAGTACATACACTAGTACATACACTAGCACATGCACTAGTACATACACTAGTACATACACTATTATATACACTAGTACATTAGTACATACACTAGTACATACACTAGTACATACACTAGCACATGCACTAGTACATACACTAGCACATGCACTAGTACATACACTAGTACATACACTATTATATACACTAGTACATACACTAGTACATACACTAGTACATACACTAGTATATACACTAGCACATACACTAGTACATACACTAGTACATACACTAGCACATACACTAGTACATGCACTAGTACATACACTAGCACATACACTAGTACATGCACTAGTACATACACTATTATATACACTAGTACATACACTAGTACATACACTAGTACATACACTAGCACATGCACTAGTACATACACTAGCACATGCACTAGTACATGCACTAGTACATACACTAGTACATACACTAGCACATGCACTAGTACATACACTAGCACATGCACTAGTACATACACTAGTACATACACTATTATATACACTAGTACATACACTAGTACATACACTAGTACATACACTAGCACATGCACTAGCACATGCACTAGTACATACACTAGTACATACACTATTATATACACTAGTACATACACTAGTACATACACTAGTACATACACTAGCACATGCACTAGTACATACACTAGTACATACACTATTATATACACTAGTACATACACTAGTACATACACTAGTACATACACTATTATATACACTAGTACATACACTAGTACATACACTAGTACATACACTAGTACATACACTAGTACATACACTAGCACATGCACTAGTACATACACTAGTACATACACTATTATATACACTAGTACATACACTAGTACATACACTAGTACATACACTAGTACATACACTAGTACATACACTAGCACATGCACTAGTACATACACTAGCACATGCACTAGTACATACAGTAGTACATACACTATTATATACACTAGTACATACACTAGTACATACACTAGCACATACACTAGTACATACACTAGTACATACACTAGTACATGCACTAACACATACACTAGTACATACACTAGTACATGCACTAGTACATACACTAGTACATACACTAGTACATACACTAGTACATACACTAGTACATGCACTAACACATACACTAGTACATACACTAGTACATACACTAGTACATACACTAGTACATGCACTAACACATACACTAGTACATACACTAGTACATACACTAGTACATACACTAGTACATACACTAGTACATGCACTAACACATACACTAGTACATACACTAGTACATACACTTGTACATACACTAGTACATGCACTAACACATACACTAGTACATACACTAGCACATACACTAGTACATACACTAGTACATGCACTAACACATACACTACACTAGTACATACACTAGTACATACACTAGTACATACACTAGTACATGCACTAACACATACACTAGTACATACACTAGCACATGCACTAGTACATACACTAGCACATGCACTAACACATACACTAGTACATACACTAGTACATACACTAGCACATGCACTAGCACATGCACTAGCACGTACACTAGTACATGCACTAGTACATGCACTAACACATACACTAGTACATACACTAGTACATACACTAGCACATGCACTAGCACATGCACTAGTACATACACTAGCACATGCACTAACACATACACTAGTACATACACTAGTACATACACTAGCACATGCACTAGCACATACACTAGTACATACACTAGTACATGCACTAACACATACACTAGTACATGCACTAGCACATACACTAGTACATACACTAGTACATGCACTAACACATACACTAGTACATGCACTAACACATACACTAGTACATGCACTAGCACATACACTAGTACATACACTAGTACATGCACTAACACATACACTAGTACATGCACTAGCACATACACTAGTACATACACTAGTACATGCACTAACACATACACTAGTACATCAATAATACATTTACGAAACATTAAAGTTGTAAACAAAGTGTATATATTTCTGGGAGAAAATAATTCTTGACTGCACATCTATGTTGCCTCTTTGGTTTTCAGGACATTTATAATTTTGCTAAGGTTGATTATCTCGACATTATCCATTAGTTTTTGTTTATTAGTAATTAACCTGACACCGTGATGTATACCAGCGATCTATTGTATTAAATAGTTGTGTGTTATAAGACACGTGGTGATTATTGTCTGATTATAAACATTGATTTGTTGAACTCCAAGAATGTGGCGAGATATATATATATTACCTGGAGTTTACCTGGAGAGAGTTCCGGGGGTCAACGCCCCCGCGGCCCGGTCTGTGACCAGGCCTCCTGGTGGATCAGAGCCTGATCAACCAGGCTGTTGCTGCTGGCTGCACGCAAACCAACGTACGATCCACAGCCCGGCTGATCCGGAACTGACTTTAGGTGCTTGTCCAGTGCCAGCTTGAAGACTGCCAGGGGTCTGTTGGTAATCCCCCTTATGTGTGCTGGGAGGCAGTTGAACAGTCTCGGGCCCCTGACACTTATTGTATGGTCTCTTAACGTGCTAGTGACACCCCTGCTTTTCATTGGGGGGATGGTGCATCGTCTGCCAAGTCTTTTGCTTTCGTAGTGAGTAATTTTCGTGTGCAAGTTCGGTACTAGTCCCTCTAGGATTTTCCAGGTGTATATAATCATGTATCTCTCCCTCCTGCGTTCCAGGGAATACAGGTTTAGGAACCTCAAGCGCTCCCAATAATTGAGGTGTTTTATCTCCGTTATGCGCGCCGTGAAAGTTCTCTGTACATTTTCTAGGTCGGCAATTTCACCTGCCTTGAAAGGTGCTGCTAGTGTGCAGCAATATTATATATATATAATTTATATTATTATTATTATTATTATTATTATTATTATTATGACGAAGTACTGTCTCTAGTGCTTCACTGGGGACTCTCATACTTATTCGATCGGTTTGCAACTTTCATCGATGGTTTAGTGTATTTTGGGTAGGATTTATGGGAGTGTCGACGTGTGTGGATGTTCTCTGTTATGTAGGCCAGTCCCAGATTATTGTTACCTTGTGATGGGTGGAGACAGGCTGCTCTGGTCGACTTTATAATTTCATCTCTATTGTATCCTACTTGAAAGATGGTTGATATATTTAATAGTGTAGATGGCATTTTAAATAATCTATTATTGCATTATTTTGCTTTGATGCTGATGCGGGGCTCTTGATCCAAGAAACTGGACTTATAAATCCTTTACGTGGATCGAATTTGAATGCCGCCCTACCACAGGCGCTATATGACCCCTTCAGCTTTCTGATTAATGTATAACAAATGTGAACGGCATCAATCTTCAATGGCTGACGCAGCGTATGAAATGGATGGATCGTTTCCTGGGTTTAGGCTGTGTAGGCACAAATTTTGCCGGATTCTGTGTAATAACAGGGAAATGCATCTGCTAGTCAACTTTAAGCATTTAGTGCTGATGTATTTTCCTCAAAGTGAACACTCTCTTGATGTTAAGTTGTGTAAGTTATAATGTGCCAATTTTTATTAATCAAATTGGTTTCTGTGAAATAATCGGAGAATGTTTCTTCTGATCAGATATAAGTCAGTGTTCGGTTATCCTAGGATAAATCAATGAGTGATGAGGGAGGGTGGTGAAAGAGGATTGTTATCGATCTGTGCCGTAATGAAGAAACACAACGGAGGGATGAACGGGGACTTGAACGGTGGTCCTTGTATGTAGCAGATCTAACGCTGTACTACTAAGCCACGAAACTTACAGTAGGAAGATTTTATAGCCAACACAGCTGTTATATGGTTGTATCATCGGCACCAACGGTGTCCCTATTGTTTCTTCCCAAGAAGCTTTGTAGGGTATGAGTATAGATGTACCATGAAAACCTCTGGGACTGTGGGAAGTGACAGTACAGTTACGTCTAGTGCTACTGATAATTTCATATAACCAAGCCATAGTTGTGCTGGTTGCACAGTCTTCACATTGTAAGCATTGTGGCTCACTGGTACAGCATTGGGCCTGCTACAGTCAAGGTCAACGGCTCGAGTCCCTGTTCATTCTTCTGTTTATTGACAGTCGTTCCCATACCACGGACGGGGATAAAACCCGCGATCAGAGTCTCTAACCTCCAGACCGTCGCGTTAGCCACTGAGCCAGTCGTTCATTATGACTTATCCTGAGTCTAAGCTCTAGTCATTAACCAACCGTCATCCACTCAGCCAATTCACCAACCCTCCACCACTCAACCACTCATCTAGACAATACCATCAACTGCCCAGACAACTAGTCAATAGATCTAGCGACCAATTAAGTAGCCACTGTGTTTGCTTCATAAGACGGAGACGACCTGGCTCTTGCTACACCACACTCACTATATGTCCAAGTGACTAATGTCTCTACCTTCATACCTGAATAATGGAACATACAAATACATTTGCTACGAGTATGACATAAATCACAGAAGACCTGAATGATTGTCATCGTAGAAGCGAGCCAGAGGAGGACGAATGTTAAGGGGGCATAAGCTGTTGAATGAATGGGGGATTTTGCGTGGAAGAAATATGAGGAGATTAATAGGAGAAGTGTCATCATTGGCTGGGGGTCACTGATGGGGTGCCACAAAAGTCAGTGTTGGCACCGATAAGGTTTCTAATTCGTGAAATAAAATTATGAATGTCTTTGAAGATACGTACGTTTTAATAAGCAAAATCAGAACTGTAATTATGTTGATAAAAAGACACAAGTGCAACTGATGTGACATTTTTATTGTGGCAACGTTTCGCTCTCCATAACGGCTTGACAAAGCTCCTGGAGAGCGAAACGTTGCCACAAAAAGTCACATTAGTTGCACTTGTGTCCTTTTACTTTACAAAATCAGAAGTCATATATATATATATATATATATATATATATATATATATATATATATATATATATCGTGCTGAATAGGCAGAACTTGCGATCTTGGCTTAAATAGCAGCGCTCATCTTGTCATATAGGACAAGTGAAAATTTGTGTATGCAATAATTTCGCCAAAATCATTCTGAACCTAACGAAAAAAATATATTTCACTGTGTTTGTTTAGTATTAAATTATTGTAAACAAATCTAAAATATATATTTAGTTGGGTTAGGCTAAAATAAATTGCGCTTGTTATAATAAGGTTAGGTAAGTTTTCTAAGATACTTTTGGTGCAAAATTATAAATTTTTACATTAACATTAATGAAAAAAATATATCTTTAAACGTATTAGAGAAAATTTTAGAAAGGACTTAATTTTAAATGAGTTCTTGCTAATTGACCAGTTTTACATATTCGGCACGACATATATATATCGAATAGGTAAAACTGGTCATTTAGCAAGAACTCATTTAAAATTAAGTCCTTTGTAAATTTTTTCTTAAACGTTTAAATACATATATTTTTTTTTCATTTATGTTAATGTAAAAATTAATAATTTTGTACCAAAAGAACCTTATAAAACTTACCTAACGTTATTATAACAAGCACAGAACTTGGTAGCAGTTTGTGTTAAGAATAGAAAGTGTAGTTACCTCGACTAATATAGTGATACAAGTCAAACACATGGAAGTTTATGTGGAAATTTGTGCGCATTATAGATTTAAAAATAATGGCAGGCATCCTTAAAACATAGGAGCCATTTTGAATGTTCAAGAGCAGTTTTGGTTTTAGCCTACCAGGTACAAAAAAAAAAGAGATTATATAATATAACTTTTTTTTTATGTACTGAAAATAAAATCGGTGAAGAAATCGGCGGCCATCTTGAAAAATGGCCGCTATCTTGAATTTTCATGCTGCCTGTCAACTAAAATTAACAGTGCCAGTTTTCGTGCTTGTATCAACACCTGAAAGGTACTACTTGCTATTCTAAGAGAGACTTGTGAGTTGAACAACTTTAGCAAAGTTAACAATAGTTGTGGTAAAGTAAAAAAAGAAGAATTGACACCACAAGCGTAGATAAAACTAAATGGATAATAACACACAGACACAAACTACATATCAATACGCATCTGTATACTTATAGAAAGATAACATATAGATATATTTGTAGAAAATTAATGAATATTCTCTAGCAACAAGCTTGTGAAACCATTACGCAGCTTATAAATGAATGCATGAATACGTCCATAAGGTAGTGCTGACCGGGTGCTCGCGTGTCACTGCCATATTGACCATTAAACATTTTTCAGCCAAATTAGGGACTATGCAAGGGCGGGAGAGAAGGTAAACTGGACGGTGTTGTGGCGTCGTTATTAGTGGCTGTTGAGGAAACCAGTTATCGACAGACTTAACCAGCAGTTACATTACGGTGGTACAGTAATTTGTAGCAATTTGTGAGGGAGAAAGGGAATGGGGGTAAGGAGAGTAATTTTTTATTTTCATTTTGCATGTTGGCTTTTTCTTAACTGACCTGTCATAATAAATGGGCCTGCCATATAATAAATGCTCTCCTTCAGGACAAATGGCCTTTATGATAAAAATATTGACGTTTCTGTCATGCTGGTGATAAAGTAAAATGTACAAGCCTTATTTAGGAGCAGTTTGTGTCGCAAAGAATCCACACATACACTAGCAACACTTAAGATGCTATAAGTAACTCTATTGATGTCACAAGCACCTCGAGTATCATTGATGTGTCAGACGATCAGTGTAATGAAGATTCACTTGGCTGTCTGCGCTGTGTAAACAATCTGAAGGAGGAGAATAACACAATTACCTTAGTAATCAAAAAATATAAATGTCGCAAACTTACGTTTGACAATGGAGATCATTCCCGCTAACACACGTGGGTACACACAGCGTGTTTTGGTGGCTCCGTGAAGGGTGTGCGTGAAGCCTGAAAGATGTGAGTGAAGCGTGAAATATGCGCATGAAGCGTGAAAGGTGTGTGTGTGAAGCGTGAAAGATATTCATGAAGCGTGAAATATGCGGCGTGAAAGATATTCATGAAGCGTGAAATATGTGAATGAAGCATGAAATATGTGCATGAAGCGTGAAAGATGTGCGTGAAGCGTGAAAGATGTGCATGAAGCGTGAAAGATGTGCATGAAGCGTGAAATATGTGCATGAAGCGTGAAAGATGTGCGCGAAGCGTGAAAGATGTGCGTGAAGAGTGAAAGCTGTGTATGAAGCGTGAAAGATGTGCATGAAGAGGAAAACGAGTGCATGAAGCGGAAAACGAGTGCATGAAGCGGAAAACGAGTGCATGAAGCGGAAAACGAGTGCATGAAGCGGAAAACGAGTGCATGAAGCGGAAAACGAGTGCATGAAGCGGGAAACGAGTGCATGAAGCGGGAAACGAGTGTATGCAACATGTAAGGTGTGCATGGATCGTGTTAAGAGAGAGAGACCTCCCAGACTAGATCAATGTTAGTGTCACTTAAGAAGAGAGAGAGAGAGAGAGAGAGAGGTACGTCCTTCACGTGGCAACAGCAATAATAAACACGAGTAAGCAGCACTTTGTCAACATGGAAAAAAACATTATTCTTGGATGCTAAAAAAACTGTCAGATACAAGGAACATAGTACTGCCACGTGTGTGTGTGTGTGTGTGCGTGTGCGTGTGTGCGTGCGTGCGTGCGCGCGCGCGCCCGGTCATGTAAATGCACACGTGTGTGCGTGCGTGGAAATGTTTCATTGGGAGTCTTGCATATGCATGAGCGTGGGTGGGGGAAATTAAGTGACGATGAGGGAGGGAGAGAGAGAGAGAGGTATACTGGAAAAGAGATAACAGAGGACTTTACAGTGATAGCAAGATGACCCTCTTAAGATTTAACAACCCTGTCTATCACTGTTTTGTGTGAAGACAACAGAAGTAGTGTCGCTAGAATAAAGAGAAGGCTCTCTGCCCACCCTTCACTCCCTCCGGCCACACTGCCGGCATAAGTGGGGGAAGACAATTCCAATGATTTATTGAACGATAAAGAAGAAATTTTAAGTTTGGACATGGCAACTCTATTGCTACTATTGTTACTGTGACAGCTACTACCACTACTATTGTGACAGCTACTACTACTGTGACAGCTACTACTACTACTTTGACAACTATTACTACTATGACAGCTGCTGCTACTACTACAGTTAGTACTGCTACAAATACTACGACCACTGCAACTACCATGAAAGTTTCAAATATTCGAGGCAGGTTGCTAATGCAGTATAAGTCCGACTCCACCTTAAGCACACCCAGCTTGATCCAGTGTACCAGAACACCAAATACACCTCACCTTAACTATGCTATTTAGTTTATTTCCCCAAATTATACAAACTAGGATGATAAACTAGAGAGGCTGCAGAGAAGGGCAACAAAGCTCATAGATTCATGACCCAATTTATCCTGTGAAGAACGACTGAAAGCACTGAATTTGTCGGTTGCCGCTTCATTATACCAGACTGTCCACTCATCTCTCGTCCTCCTGTCTCCTCTGATTATTATCATTTTATCGCTTGGAAATACATATTTTTATTTCGGTATTTTAATTTGCGTAAATATGGAGGCTTGCGTGTGAGTTAATGGGTTTTCTTTTTAAGGTCTCAGCTACTTGGAATTCGTACGCGAGTCTGTGTGCGTATTGGAGCAGTTGAATAATTTAGTTATGAAAGAAAGAGAGGCAGGTGAAGATTACATCTTCTGACAACAGTAGACTATTAGTGTCAAACTTGTGTTTTTGACTAATTGAACCGGCGGGTTATTCAGTGATATTCCAAGTGGTATCTATGGTAACTAATAAATGCTAATAGAACGCAGGTAAATACACTGTTGTAGTCTTGATATAATCTGTCTAATATACAGTGTGAGTAGCAACACATGAATAACAATAAAACGGATGATGATAATAATAATTATATAGTAATTATGATAATAGTAATTATAATATTAATTATAATAATGGTAATAAAATAATTATAATAAAACAATAATAATGATAATAAAAATAAAACATAATTTTAAACGAAATATTGATTTTGATAATTGGTGTTTTATTCACCACGACCTTTCGCTGATAATTAAAAAAAATAATGGGCACAACTTAGAGTTTTTACACAAGCCTTGTGCATCATGACAGTCCTCAAGAATGCGGTGTTAGGCGCCAGCCTATCCACTAGAATTTGGGCCTGCAACTCTAACATAGGTCAGGTGATGCTGCGTCTCTAATATCGGTGTTTCTTCTGCAGAATCTAACAAGTGTGACGCTGCTCTGGGCCTCGCAGATGGCACCATTCCTGACTCCAGCTTCACGTAAGTAATATACATATATATATATATATATATATATATATATATATATATATATATATATATATATATATTATATATACATATATATATATATATATCCTTGAAAAGTTTTATTTCTTTTACAGAAAATAAATATTGTATATAGTAATTATTATTCATCGAAATAATTATTATTAATTGTTTTATAGCTAAAAGTTTCTTTGTATATTGCAGGTCGTCGGTGTCAAACAGTACCCCAGAGGAAGCTAGACTCAATGGCAATGGTTCATGGTGCTTCCTCATGCCCCTTGACCCAAGAAAAGAGGTCACCATCACCATTGACCTGGGAGAAAACAGACTCGTCTCTGGTAGGTCCCGTATTTACCTGCAGTCCTTGATAAATTTGGAGGGTTGAGCTAAAGTTCTTGACTCCTTGTTTTAACCTGCTCGTCTTTTGTTTTAAATTCGCAAAGGGTTCTAAAGCTTCTATTAAGTTCATCTCTGGTTCACTCCACTTCTTATGCACCTTGACGCTGGGTGTATAATTCCTTACATCTGTGTTTTTCACCCCGGTGTTCTGTTTCCATCTGTCTCCTCGTCTCGTTCCCTGTCATCTGTGTTTCCTCGTCTTGGTTCCTGTCTCCTCGTCTCGTTCCCTGTAATCTGTCTCCTCATCTTGGTTCCTGTCATCTGTTTTTTGCTGTTTTCACCTCATACTCATCACATTTGTGTCATTAACCTCTCTTTTTACCTTCTGTACGTTCACGTTTCATAAATCCTCTGTTACCCTTAGTACCTACAATGGGAACCTTTATTCTGATTTATATTGTAACGTACCAGACATTAACAGTTAGGTAGCATGTCTGGCTCATGCATAACACAGGACTGAACCTCCGCTTCTGTTTGTGTTTAAGGACCACACTATTCACCTTTAGTTCTCCGCATAAATAACGGTAGTTATAACAACAATAAAGTTAATAATACACTGTGACGTGTTATTGTTGCAGGCGTGCAAACGCAGGGCCCGCCTCTCAGCCTCTACAATAAGACTTACTACTACCACATTGGCTTCAAACTCCTCAGTTCCACTAACGCAGACGCTGAAGAATGGGTAACCTGCTGCGACCGTGACATGCAGGTGAGTAGCAGGGTGGTAGATAGCATAATCTTTACATGTAAAACACTTTAAAAATAGGTACATAATCTGTGCACTAAAGTTATAACTTACTGGCGTGAGAGAAACAGAGGAAGTGCGATACAAGCTTAATGATAGGTAGAGATACCCATAGTACTATTAAAGAATTCTTAACATCCGTTGCCCAAAGCATATAAAAGAGTACTTACTGGTATAAAAGTAGAACTCTAGCGGAAAGTAAACAAATTCCTGAAGGAGGAAGTTCATCAACCAGGCTGTGTTGGCTATAACAGGCTGCGGACTGCAGATAGTAATTACATGCTTCGTCAGGCAGTCGCTAGTAAAATCTGGCCACGGACCGGGTTGCGAGAGTGGCAAAACTTTAAACCTTTTTTAAGTAAGTCCTTTCATTTTACACTTAAGTGAATGAAACAGACCCATTTGCTATAAATGTTAAATCATGGAGTTGGAAAAAGAAGGCATTCTTTGGATTAGTAACCCAAAAGTTATTAACCCAAGAAAACCAGTCTTTTCCTAGGCGAGACACACATCAATCGACTAACACCTGGAAACTTATTTACCGCTAAGCGGACAAAGATAGCAGCAGTAAGGAGACTTGTCTATACGTCTCAATCCATCAGTGAATCAAACTCACGTCCTTTTAGTCGTGAGTAGAAAGTTCTAACACTGCTACTGTGCAGGACCCTTAATATCACTCTTCTCACAGTTCCTAGTTGCTGGTGCCGCGGGGGCGTTAATCCCCAGAAGCATCCTTCACGTACCCATCAGATAACCTTACCTTGTTTCCACAGTTCCTGGCTGCTGGTGCCGCGGGGACGTTGACCCCCAAGAAGCATTCTTCAGGTCCCATCAGATAACCTTACCTTGTTGTTCCCACAGTTCCTGGCTGTTGGTGCCGCGGGGGCGTTGAGCCCCCCAGAAGCATTCTTCAGGTACTTATCAGATAACCTTCTTCCTACCTTGGTGTTTCCACAGTTCCTGGCTAGTGATTCCCTGACGCAGGCCAACGTGATCACTACCCACCCGCTGCCTTCGCTGCTGCTGGTGCGTCATCTTCGCTTCCGCTTCATCACAGACATCCGCTCCATCGGCAACAGCACCAAGTGTCTCAGACTCGAAGTGCTGGGCTGTCCTCGAGGTCTGTCCAGCACGCTGCTTACATTAATCCTTAGTTGTAGTTGTTGGAAGACGCAGTCGTTATAATAGTGATATTATTAGTTGTATTAGTAGCAATAGTTGTTGAAATTTTATAAGAAATATAATAGTTTTACTAGTAGCAGCAGCAGTAGTAATAATAGTGGTCGTAGCAACAGGGTCAGTAGTATTAGTAGTAGTAGTAATAGTACAATAGCTATAGAAGCAGTAATAATAGCAGCAGCAGTAGTAATAGTAGTAGTACAGTAGTTTTAGTAGCAGCTGTAGTAGCAATAGTGTAACTGTACTAATAGTACGTATAAGCAGAGGTAATAGTAGTAGTAGTATCAGTAGTGGTAATAGTATACTTTCTCTTCAGTCGCCTTCCTTCAACATTGCTATAACATGCTGGGTATTTATAAACGATCAAAACACCTTATAATTAAGGCCAATAGTATTTTACACAAGAAGAACTTTTACTGCATTTGGGCAATGATAACTAGCACGGGGAGTGAATGATAACTTCTAAATGCGGTAATAACAAGAGTTGATGGTGGCAGTGCAGGATTAACTAGTTGAGTTCAAATATGTTGGTCCTATTGCAGATGTTCACTCACTGGATGAGTCGTACTGATCCATGAATACTATTCACCGTTCATCTGGAGGTATATTTACTCACTAGATGAGTAACGTTTCATAATAAATTCATCGTCTCACCTTTGTTTAGTCTTACATCAGGGACAGTGATGGTCGCATCTCATATGTTACACGGGAATAACAGTGCAATTTAACCACTTTAGAAGGGCATTAGATTCCAAGCACTTGCACGATCTCTCCACCTTCAGATTACGAGTGAGAGATCATGAAACCGCATGGAATTGAATTCCCTTCCAAAGTAGCTCAATTACATATTTAGACATCACTTGTTTCTCGTGATCTTGTTTCACGAATATCAACGCCTCAATACGCCACTATACTAACTTTTTAACCCATCTTTCTGCATCTGATCGCATTTTCCGCCCATGGATCACATCAACGACCCAGGAGTGGAACCTACAACCAGTGTAGAGTTGGAGGTGGAGCCCAGTGGATGGGTGGTGGCTATGTGGAGACTTCCTCTGGTCCTGATGCCTCTAGCAGACGGCTCTCTCACCGAAGTCAACCTTACTGCCTCGAATTACATTGTGAGTGGATGACCACATTGATTATTTTTACTCCTACAGTGATTATTATTATTATTATTATTATTATTATTATTATTATTATTATTATTATTATTATTACTTATTGTCGTTACTGTAATATTAATATATAAGTAAATACAGGGGGAATGAAGCTCACAGGAACTTTACCGTTTGTGATTTTTTTTTTCATTCAGTTCTGAATTGCTAACCTTGGGATCTTTACGTCGTGTGACTCCTGAACCTGTTATAACCTTACTCACTTTTAGCCCTAAAGTTCTGCACTGTGTTTCATGTCTCATCTAAACTTACAAACATTCTCTGAACTTAAAACTTTCTATCAAAGCTTCGTCTGGGTTTTCTTGCTGCAAACCTGCCACTCGATTTAACTTTCCGAACCTTGACCTCTGACACCTGACCATGCCTTCTTGTCTCTTTTCTTAAACCTCTTCATTGTGACCTCTGACTCGACCTTTTTTTTTTAACGGTACATCTCTTCTATGTGAGGTGTGACTCCTTGATGTGTCCCCACAGGTTCAGTTGCACCGTAGCGGCGGTGGTGAGGAGAGTCTGATGGTGGAGACCAGAGTGCAAGCTCTTCGCTACATGAGGCCAGCACCACTCTGGGGAGCCATGTATGTTGTTCTTCCCTTCTACACACATAAGCGCACGCACACACACACACACACACACACAAGAGGTCACAATTGGAAGTTGAAGACTCAGATGAATCAAAGGGATGTTAGGAAGTATTTCTTCAGTCATAGAGTAGTCAAGCCGTGGAATAGCCTAGAAAGTGAAGTAGTGGAGGCGGGAACCATACATAGTTTTAAGGCGAGGTATGATAAAGCTCATGGAGCAGGGAGAGAGAGGACCTAGTAGCAATCAGTGAAGAGGCGGGGCCAGGAGCTGTGACTCGACCCCTGCAACCACAAATAGGTGAGTACAAATAGGTGAGTACACACACACACACACACACACACACACACACACACACATACATGTGCAATTAGTTAATACATCGCTTCACTAAATAAAACAAAGTCACGCGTGTTTCTTATCAACATTTATATTAAAAAGAAAAGTATGTCGTGTTTTACTTGCGTATAATATAGCACTTTCCAAATATAAAACGCGTTCCTAGTGTAGAATGAAATTAGCTCTGAGGCACCCACACCATCGTATGTCCTCGGATCACGGTAAAACACCTAGCTTTGCTGGGTGCATGATCTTTGTAGGATTAGGTAGTCCTGTGGGTTAGAGCGTCGTGTGATTTTCGCTCCCCATGAGGCGGGCCAAAACAACACTGGTTCGAGTCCTCAGCTAGTCGCAGTGTTTTTATTATTGATTAAACACCACTCGTTCGTGGTTACAATAATATATATATATATATATATATATATATATATATATATATATATATATATATATATATATATATATATATATATATATATATATATATATATATATATATTGTGTGTGTGTGTATGTCATGCTGGCAAGACAGTGATAAAGTGAATGATGAAATTTTTTCTCTTTCGGGCCACCCTGCCTTGGTGGGACTCGGCCGATGTGTTAATAAATAAATAAATATATATATATATATATATATATATATATATATATATATATATATATATATATATATAATATATATATATATATGAAGATAAGTCAGATATATATTTCCTTCGTATACTGAATAGCAGAAGCTGATCTGGCGTTACTTCAACTGAGAAAAAGTTTCAGAGTAGGTATTTTGCTTCACGTCTTTGTTTACTCTCGAGTTATGGTTGAAACATTGATGATCATCAGCAGACATTAATATAACTTCACATTTGAGGTCACTGTGTCTCTGGCAGAGCATTCCTTTCTGCCGTTTGCATGGCAACGGGTAAAATAACAGACTGACTTAAAAAACATATTTTGTTAACATGAACAGTTGAAAACAAAGGTCAAATGTATTTTTTTTAACGGTGATCGGTGCCCAGACGCAATATTGCTGGAACAAATGTATTTGTATACTATTATTTAGACACACAATATATTGTGGCAGTAAAATTGATAATGACAGATCTAACGCGTGTGTGTGTGTGTGTGTTGAGTGCTGTTAGTACTTACGGTGAGTGGTTTTAACGATCGCAGTGCTAACAGCTGCCAGCGTATATCTTACATCTTTATTATTTTGTATATTCACGAGTTCTTTGTTAACCTCCGGTGATACAACGTCTTAAACATAACCCCGATAGTTAAATTAGTCCAATTGTCAATACCACTCCAGCCACAAGAATGATATGCTATAAATGGTAGCCTCGGGGACATTTGCAAGCACCTGTTTTAGTCCCAGGGTGCTGAATAAGTGGAACGCACAGCTTCACGACTAGATATCATTGGGCTCGTGGTGAAGAGCATCAGGAAGATCTTGACGCTGTGAGAAACCGTGTCACCTGGATTACTTACCCCGAGGAAAGCATCTCATGTGGGATGACTTCCTTTTAGGAGGGTGGAGGACCTAAGAACACAGAGGAGCAACTAAAGTAGAGTTAATGATCCATGCTACTGAAGCTAGGTCCTACCCACATCTCTAATCTATGTGCTCGTTTCAGTGTCACTGTTTCATTGACATTGCTTGGTGCTCTCATCACACTGCCTGATGCTCTTTTCAGTGCTCTCTTCAGCGTCACTGCTTGGGAATGTGTTCCACTCGTTCTCAGCTCTTGTGCCAAATAAGTGCTCTCCCATGTCGTTTCTAAATATAAAGTTATGTTAAACTTTCTAAGTAGTGGTAGTAATGGGTGTTGTGTGTATGTGTGTGTGCAGGTACAACGTGTCTCTGGTGTGTGTGTATCAAGGCATCAACATGACGTGTGGGTCAAACAACATTGAGGCAGTCCTGGAGGTGTGTGACTCGGAGGTTGTTACCTGCAGTTCCAGAGAGAAAGGTAGGTCCTGATGTTCCCAGGAAGGATACTGTACCCATGTGAGCTCTCCATTTCTTACTGTGAACTCATAGGATCAATATAGTTATTTACATGGAGCGCTAAATCAGTGTAGGTCATTCATTGCAAGGAGTGATTGAGGCTCGATCCTCCGTCTACTTGCCTAGTTGAGATGTTGGTGAGTGCCTGAAAATCAGTTAAGCTGTTTTATCAATAAATAATTCAGGATTATTGTAATAAATTCTGGGCAGTAAGATGGATCATTTAACAAAGCAGGTTGAGAGACCAACGGAGGGATATTTATGGTAAAATCGGAACATTTACAGTCACCCACGCGTGTAAGGAATTGAAGTCACACAACAGCTATGAGGATCCCGCAGCTTGTGTCCTGATCTCCGATCTTCACACCAAAATAGTGAAAATAGACAGTTGTCACAAGAGTTGTTATTTTTCTCCTCTGCTTTATCGGAGTAAAGTTGCCACATATATAACAAAAAAGCTACTATCGTTTAAGCAACTACGAATCATTGTAGTTTTACAACTTGTCAGCTGAAAATACCACTTTAAAAAAACATACAGTTCATTAGTAATAAAAATCTCATAAATCCACGAAATTCAAGCAAAACCCTAAATAATCATCCATAAAATGACCAGACACTCTATCTATTATCTAGAGTCTAGACAATAAAATACATGAAAAGTAATTGAGGGTGAGGGTGAGAGTTCTATTTTACAGAAGCTAGGCTTGTTGGAGCAGAACCAGGTTCATATTTGAACGCAGCTTCCCAAAAACTAAAAACGCATGAACAGTAGGGTTTGTTGACCAGTGTAATTAATATACTTTTTAAATTATTGACTTTGTGAATTATTGATCGTTGAGTAATGTCAGGTGGATAATGATTTACTGGAGGTTATGAGATAAATTTGTTGGTAATTTATGGTGTATTTGTATTGATTGATTCTTAGTTCTCTTGAAGCCTCGTGTTAATATTTTATAACAATTGACGGAATTATTACAGAAAAAAAGATATACCAGAATATTACGATACATCATAGTATTGCGACATATCGGAATATTATGATGTATGACAGTACTGTGAAATTAAAATATTGTGCTATGTAAGAGTATTACGATATATAAGAATATTGTGATGGGATTCAGGGGAAAATGGTTAGTTGAACTTCAGTTCTGGGACCTGGAAGTACAGTACCTGCACTCTGTGAAGACAGTAATTGAATGAATAATGGTGAAAGTGCATCTTTTTTTTGGGTCACCTCGATGGGAGACGGCCGGTGTGTGTTAAAAATTTACTATATATCAGAATATTCTATGTAATTTGAGTTGTGGAGAGAGGACGTAAGTGCCTATTAAAAAATGGATTTGGAGGTTACAGTTCGAAGGGTCAATTGAATTGTGATGACCTTGCCCTTCTGGCATGACAGCTACTGAATGAACGATGGTAAAAGCGTTTCCTTTTGGGTCTCGCTTCACAGGTGGAAAACGATTAAATGTAGTAATAAAAACTATACTATAAATAAAAATATTGCTAAACATCACATTAATAATAAATGGTAATGTGTGTGTGTTAGTGGTGTTCCGTGCTCCGTCGAAGCTGCAAGCGGCGGTGGTGGGGCAGGAGGAGGTTGAGCTGAGCTGGAGTACTGACGCCATGGGCTGGCTCACTCCCACTATGGCTCTTCGCATCACACCCACTAATGGCGCCAACATCACTAAAGAGAAGATCCTCGACCAAAATGTAAGTTCACTGCCGTCTTTCCCGTTTCCTGCAGATTTTTGACAGGCAGCTAAGCTCATTTTGTAATGAAAGATATTCATATTGTGTTAATTCTCAATATATTCATCAATCCATAGATGAAAAATATTGAAAATAATTATCGATAAAACTCGACTTCTCTAACTGAAATATTTAAGCTATTTTGAATAATACAGTTTTCCTATTTTTTATGGCTTTAATCTGTATAGTCCTTGTGGCTTAGCGCTTCTTTTTGATTATAATAATAATAATATGGCTTTAATAACCGGTAATATTCACGTATATTACCGGTTTATATTTATTGTTTTTTATATTTTATATGAAAAGTAATTTGATAAAATTTACATAACATAAATTAGTTTAACTTACACATCTAAAGTCAATCTACATTTAATTAGCATTAAATCAGAAAGACATATTAATTTTCGAGTTATAAGGTATTTTAGTGCTATGTTTTTTTATCACACCTTATATAACGGCCTGAGCTTGCTACCATCTGCAGCTCATAAGACTGCCACCCCACGAGCCCCTTTGGGGCGGGGCAGATGGCAGACCAGAGGCCTAGCTTCTCCCTACGAGCCCCGTGAGGGCGGGGAATGTGGCTAGGCCTGGGGACACTTGGTACCAAAGATGAGGAGGTACTTGTACCTCCTCTCATGGGAGACTTAAGTCTCGAGACACTCCCCAGACAGGGAGCCAAGGCCGGGTCACCACTACTTGGAAAAGACCCGGGCCGGGAGAATACCGGCGAATAAAAAAAAAAAAATCACACCTTATAGTAGGTTGAGCAAGATGTGATAAATCATAAACACCTGTGTGATACACAAACCTGATAACATATTAAAAAATTTCTCTGTTGGTTCACCTCCATCCGGTGTGTACTACTTGTGCCTGCCTCGCGGTCTCAACTTCCACCTGTACAGGACAACAGAACCATCATGTCAGGAGTGGAAGAAGGCAATGTGTACACCGTGTCCTTCCTCCCTCAGGCTGGCACTCAACGCCTCGCCAAGTTCGACTTTGAGCTCTATATAAGTAAGTGGGGAGTTTCCTGGAGTGGAAGAGTGGGTGGTGCGTTATGTTGCGATGTGATCTGTCAGTTTGCTAAATAAATTTCAAGTGTTTTCGGGGGTGTATCAGTCACATCCTCAAGAAACAGGGTGATGGTTAATAACATTAAGTGGCCTATATGTTAAGATTATACAAGAATAATTCCGTCACCGAATGATCTGACTTGGTCATTATGACTAAGTCAGTTCAGGTCACTCAAATGCAACATCAGCATTGAATAGATCTGCAACATATTTTATTAATGATAAATACATTCAGCTTATAAAGCCCCGGACTGATGTTCAAATTATAATCGTCACTAGTTGTTATACAGATCTGATTAAGATTTAATTTTCTTAGTTTTTCACTAATCAAATTATTAAAATCTCCTACATGAATAAGCAGAACATCCGAATTCATATCAGATTTAATTTTATATTTGTGTTAATAAAAATTAAATCTAAGCTTTCATTATTACTAGACTATGACTGTTTCCTTTATTGACATCATCAATTTTATCTTGCTAGTCGCGTGGGCTGACGTGAAACTCTCCCCGCTGAACACCGGCTACGGTGCCTTCGTAGCCAATGTGGAACTGGCAGCGGACATCATCTGGAACGGCACTCTGAGACTGACGTGGGTTCCGGCAAATGTAGTCGGTGTGTACCTTGACAAGAATACAGCAGCTTCCACCGGTGGTGACGAAATTGACGCGGCGCAGTACGAGGAGGCGGCGTCGGCTGGAGGTACCGCAGGGTGGTCGTTTGGGGTCGCTGCACCAGCTCCTAGAAAGGACGTGAACTCCACGCCGGAGGACGCTGCATGGGATGCGGATAACACCACAGAAGGCAGTGGGACAACGGAAAGCGTCGGCATTACATCTGAAGACGACATCGTGGAGGAGGAGGAGAGAGGAATCACTATCATGGGAAGTGCGCAGGAATCCCCAGCCTCGGGGGTCAGAGTCGAGGGCACAGCCTTCATGTACACGGTGGTGGTGACTGCGGAGGGCGTTGGTAAGCATTTTCATCTATCTTTTGGGGGATTAACTAGCCACAATACCTACGAACTATCTAAAACTGGCCAAAACATATCCTCTTGAATTAGTTGGAAATAAATCAGAACATTAACGAAACGATTTAAAATACCTATAACAAGAAACACAACCAAAATTAAGTTACAAAAACTGTGTAGTACCAGCCAGCCACAATTTCTAAAATAAATTGTTATTGTATTGTTTACCCGAAGCTTTAAGTAGCCAAAAAAAATCATGCTTCCTAAAACTACTAAAATAAAATACTTGTAAGAATTCACGATTATATTTTGTAGAGGACTGGAGTGAGAATGTTACGGAGGGCAGCAGTATGATGGTACGCAGACCTGTTGGCGACGAGGAGCAGGGTGAGGTTTTGATGGGTGTGGAGATGCCGCAGCTAACTTTTCTCACCGAGTACCAGGTCAACCTTACCTGCCACTTCGGCCCCGTCACCGTCCAGTGTGGCACCACCAAAACATACACAGGTAAGGCTTCTTCGTCTTTCTCCAGCGTGAACAACACTTGTTGACAAGGAATATGGAGGAAACCGAACTCGTGACCAGCAATATCTCAGTTACACATATATCCTTGACACACATAATATCCTTATTTTGTAAATGGAGATTTGTGCTTCAGTTGAATAGTACGAAAATCCTGTTAAAACAGTAGTACTTCCGGGCACTATAGGTAGTGTAACTAGAATATTATTGATTGCAGATGACATTCCTGCATTAATCCTCAATTTATAAAATGTGTAATTTCCTATACGGTGTAATAATCGCGAACAAGCGATACAATATGCAAAACAACCGCAGGGAAATTGAATGAACACAAAAGGCCTAGAGCTGTCATTCAACTCCCCCCGTTGCTATACGGTATTTGAAGCATTTTCAGAGGTTGTAGCACACCACGTCTTTTCTCGGAATAAGACACACGTTTTGCCAACCAGTGACTTATCAGTTTACTATAGAGGTGACGAAACTGGAGACAGTACATGAGGTGATGTATAATTCTGCAGCACAGATCACCTCATCCTCTGTTGTCTTCAGTTTAATCACCTTCAGATAACCTTTGTCCAGGTTTGTGAAACATCTTCAACTGGAGATACCCAGGTGTTGCACGTGTCTGATTCCAGAAGTTATTTTTTCTTTTAGTATTGAGAACGTGTATTACACACCTTTAGACTTCTATTCAAACAATGTTTCTTTATGAACTGTTATATACAATAGATTCAGTCACCGTGCTCCTGAATTTCATATTATTTTCAATTTTATATCTTGGGTATGTCATATTAATATTTAAATATTATAATGTCTGCACAGGAAACTAACCGTTACTTAAAAGCGCAATATAGATTTAATCAAATTGTAAAGGAATGCAGTGATTAACTTAATGTCACTTTTGGCGCTTCTTAACTGAGGTTATCTGCAGAGAGTCTGTTGGGCCAGGGTGTAGGGTTCGTTGCGTAGTGCGATCACCTTAGCACACTGCTTGTTGCTTTAATTAACATGTCTCCTCTTTGTGGTCATTGTTGCAGCCATCACTGAACAGTTGACGTAGCTGCGGAGGTCACAATGGATCTTCATTAGATCACAGTGAATAAATGAATGTACCTTACCTACTTCTGTTCCCCGTTTGCCTCTTCGATTTACTCCCGTCTACTCTTCGTTCTTCAGCATCCCTTTCATCGCCCCTCCCCACTCTACCCCTGTCTTTTCCGCCAGCTCTGCCGCTGCTGCTGACGAAGATGGATGGGATGACTGTGGTGTACACAGTGTTAGAGGGTCGTGCTGGGTGGCAGCAGCAGGAGGCACGATGTCATCGAGGTGAGGGCACCCTCGTCTCTCTCCCAACGCACTATGAGGCAGACCTCCTTCGTGACGCCCTCCTCAAGACCTCCTCAGTACCACTCCTTGACACCTACTGGCTGGGGCTCAACATGTGTCCAGATTATACAGGTGAGGCTCCCATGTTTTGTCCTATTATACATATGAAGCACCTGTGTTACGTTCAAATTATACTGGTGGGGCTCATGTATTGCGTTCACATTATGCAGGTAATGGTTATTACGAACACATACAAATGAAAGGTCTATAGTGCCTGGCCTTAAGTTAAGTCATCTGTATGATGTCCACCACCAACATTTACAATATGTACATAGTGTAATAGAGCAGCAATGTGGGCAGTTACCATACCATTTTGGTCATTTGAAGAAAGCATTTTATTTTGATATTGATAAGTAAGTGCTAACCTGCATGGGTCATACACCACCTTTTTTCCCTTGGAAGACAGATGGCATTTCGTTCCTCGGGAAAATATGATAAAACGCAAACTGGAGCTTTTGGTCATGTGACCGAGGCCTTCCTTTGGTTAGTAAATTTATTTAGGTACAGGTACACGTAAGTACAATTATCAAACATGAGGCTAACTCGAAAAAGTCAAAAGTGACTTATTTTCATTGAGGTCCTCGTTATTTCCATTGAGGTCCTTGTTATTTCCATTATGGTTCTTGAGGTTAAAAATTAAAGCTCATGTGTTATTGTTTGTAAGATACAGTTTGTGAGTGTATGTTGCAGGCAGCGTGTGGAGCGACGGGTCCATCTGGCACGAGTCACTCTTGTCGTCGACCAACGCACAGCTCTCCAGCACCACCTGCTGTGTCAAGGCCAACTGGGACAAGTACCAGTACATCTGGACCGGGGAGGTGTGTGGGGCCCTCCTCCCAGCTGTCTGCGAGTTTCATCCACATGGTACAACTATTTTTTTTATATTCTCTGCTAAGAGTTGGATGACTCTTCTTGTATAACTTCGAGTTTGCCGGCGACTCTTTGTTGGTCACCAGATTTTGTAAAATTTGTATTTATAGATTTTTTTTATATGTAAAAGTGTTTTGCACTTTTCTCATAATGTGATAGTTTAAGTTAATGACTGTATTTTGCACATTAAGGAAACCTATGCTGTATAAGGTAACATATATATATATATATATATATATATATATATATATATATATATATATATATATATATATATATATATATATATATATATATATATATATATACTAGGCAGACAGCAGCAGATATGGTTTATCAGTTTAATGTAGACTCAGGTGACTACTTGTCTGGTTAAGGTATGGTGGAGGTGGTAAAGGATCTGAAGAGGGGTCCAGCTAACGTGACCTCTGCCAGCGTCTCGTGGACCTATATGGGTATATTCTGGACGCCAGACATTCTCCTCGTCTCCTACTGCCCCTTCAGGAACCTCAAGAACATTCTTACTGACGCTGGCAATATCTCGAAATCGTGAGTTGTTATAGATTACTCGTTTGTGGCTAGAGCAACAGTGTTCCTATGTTCCATTTTCTGCGTTTAATTTGTCAGATATTTGTTAAACGTTTTCAGTGGCTGCAGGACTTACGACCTCCGAATAACATCCAAGAAGGCTATCACTCTATAAAGAAATGTTTACTGATATCCCTCCCTTTCCCCTCCGGAGTACCTGTACTCTGAAGAAGGATTGGCGATTTTGCAGATCGGAGGGCCATTTGAACGGTGATATCATAACGCTTCTAGCAAGACTGTGATTGATTATGGGACTGTGAAAATGTTTCTTCTTTTTCGGGTTACCCTACTAAGGTGGGAAATGGCCTGTTTGTTAGAAGAATAATTTTGACACCTTTCTTAGTTCACAATTGTAGTCACTTTTTTTTCTCCCTGTTGCTTGTGCTAAACTGTATTCTTCATCAAGCTTCTCGTGTAACATTTTGATATCAAATTAAGTTATTCTGCTATCATACTTTTTCTGTTTTATTAATGTGTGTGTGTGTGTGTGTGTATGTGTGTATGTATTGCGCATCATTATTCGTAACACTAACATGCCCAAGTGTTCTTGAGCAAGACACCTGCCGTAGTCTCGTGGTTATTGTTACAGGTGCCACACCAGTCAGCTGGAGGCGGCAGCAGTAGACCTCCTGCAGACGGGATTACTGCCTTACACTGAGTACTACGTCAATGTTACTGCAACCATCCAGCAAATTGGTTTTACCGGAGCAGCAGTCAGCACCTATGTTAGAACCTGTGAGTACAGTGGAGAAAGGGAGAGAGAGAGAGAGAGAGAGAGAGAGAGAGAAAGTGAGAAAGTGTGTGTGTGTGTGTGTGTGTGTGTGTGTGTACATATACCATATATTAAAGTGTCATTGAATTTGCACAGCCTTGTCAATACACACCAAACACCACAGAAAGGTTTGCTTTAGCATACCTCAATGTGTGATCTCTGACTGTGATTCTTGAACCCACAGACCCTCAACAGCCTGTGGTGGTCTCCATCGACACTGATGGCTACGTCAACATCGTTTGGGCACAAAAGGTACACCGAACTCTGTAGTTATAAGAATTATGATTATTTTTAATTGTTAGTGTATAGTTCAATAATCTTGCATTCGGTAGGCCTTAAACCCAACAAAAAAAGGGGTAGCTAAGCAATTCACTCTCTCTGTGAGAGTTAAGTGATATTTTTCATTCTACTCAGGTGGCAGAATTCGGGGAGAACGACACGGTATGGGTTACCATGAGCAACTCCACACACCCGGATGTGATCATGTACAACGGCACCATGATGGCATCAGGTACCATACTGGGAGACATGAAGCTGCAGCTGGGAGCCAACTATACCGTTATTCTGAAGGAAATGTACGGCAAGAAGCGCAAAGAGACAGTCACCCTGCTGGCATGTAAGCTTTATGTTGGGTCGTGTGTACATCGTGATTGGTAGCATTAGGTTGGTCTGTAAACTTTGTGTTGGGTCGTGTGTACATCGTCAATGGCAGTATTAGGCTGGTCTGTAAGCTTTATGTGGGTCGTGTGTACATTGTGAGGGTAGTATTAGGCTGGTCTGTAAGCTTTATGTTGGGTCGTGTGTACATCGTGAGGGGTAGTATTAGGTTGGTCTGTAAACTTTGTGTTGGGTCGTGTGTACATCGTCAGGGGTAGTATTAGGCTGGTCTGAGAGTTTGTGTTGGTCGTGTGTACATCGTCAGGGGTAGTATTAGGCTCGTCTGTAAGCTTTATGTTGGGTCGTGTGTACATTGTGAGGGTAGTATTAGGCTGGTCTGTAAGCTTTATGTTGGGGCGTGTGTACATCGTGAGGGGTAGTATTAGGCTGGTCTGTAAGCTTTATGTTGGGTCGTGTGTGCATCGTGAGGGGTAGTATTAGGGTGGTCAATACATTGTGAGGGTAGTATTAGGCTGGTCTGTAAGCTTTGTGTTGGGTTGTGTGTACATCGTGAGGGTAGTATTAGACTGGTCTGTAAGCTTTGTGTTGGGTCGTGTGTACATTGTGAGGGTAGTATTAGGCTGGTCTGTAAGCTTTGTGTTGGGTCGTGTGTACATCGTGAGGGTAGTATTAGGCTGAGGAATGAGACATTTGTGCAAATTTGGGATTTTTTATCGTGGAAACGTTTCGACAGCTAATGACTGAAGATTTATTTAATTCATGTTAAGCGCTAGACCCATGTGGGTCATTCAGCGCAAGACGTAATAGAGGCTCGATCCTCCGTCTGCTGAGCGCCAGACAGACGCGCTTCCTATTTGTACTCACCTATATCTAATGACTGAAGAAGCCACTGGCTGGCAAAATGTTTCCACAGTAAAGATTCCCAAATCTTGCTTAAGTGCCTCATTCTTCAACTTGTCAGTTTTCTGAACTATTCACATCATAGTATTAGTCTGCACTGTATACAGAGTTTACGATGCAACAACAGGAATCTATTACTGGTTGTTATTTGCGAACTAATCATAATATGCATCAAAAACTTGACAAAAATTAATAAAAGGCAGCTAGCCTCATATGAATACATTTAAGTTACGTGTTGTGATAATGAGTAGCATCCTGATATTTATTCTACATACAAGAATTGTGGCTATTGCATATTACCAAATCTCAATACATAGGTATCTCAAAAAACATTGATGCGTACGTTAAGATTGTAAATATGTGCCGTTATATACATATTGTTGTAATACGTATTGGGACAATACGTAGGAATAAAGCACACTAATAAAATCAGACTACTGGGATGGTAAACGTAAATTACTGTGACTCAGACCCAGCGTGTGACTGTGAGGGTTGTCAGGTGGACGGTTGGTGCTTCGTGACGCTGCAGGACCCCGTCAACGAAGACACAGCCATCGAAAAGTGTAAAGGCAGTGACACCAGCTTGGCCACTGTCGGTAACGTCAGGGAGGTGGACCTGCTGCTGGACATGGCCCTC
>NC_091296.1:64653483-64655983 GCF_038502225.1 Cherax quadricarinatus
CCTGACCAGTGCATGAAATTACCGCCTCCCTTTCTTCCTCATCTACTAACTCCCCTACTCTGTTTTTAACTGACAAATCCATACTTTCCCTAGGCTTTCTTAACTTGTTTAACTCACTCCAAAATTTTTTCTTTTTTTCATTAAAATTTCTTGACAGTGCCTCTCACACTCTATCATCTGCTCTCCTTTTGCACTCTCTCACCACTCTTCACCTTTCTTTTACTCTCCATATACTCTGCTCTTCTTATAACACTTCTGCTTTGTAAAAACCTCTCATAAGCTAACTTTTTCTCTTTTATCACACCCTTTACTTCATCATTCCACCAATCACTCCTCTTTCCTCCTGCCCCCATCCTCCTATAACCACAAACTTCTGCCCCACATTCTAATACTGCATTTTTAAAACTATTCCAACCCTCTTCAACCCCCCCACTACTCATCTTTGCACTAGCCCACCTTTCTGCCAATAGTCGCTCATATCTCACCCGAACTTCCTCCTCCCTTAGTTTATACACTTTCACCTCCCTCTTACTTGTTGCCACCTTCCTCTTTTCCCATCTACCTCTTACTCTAACTGTAGCTACAACTAAATAATGATCCGATGTATCAGTTGCCCCTCTATAAACATGTACATCCTGGAGCCTACCCATCAACCTTTTATCCACCAATACATAATCTAAAACTACTTTCATTCATGCTACATCATACCTTGTATATTTATTTATCCTCTTTTTCATAAAATATGTATTACTTATTACCAAATCTCTTTCTACACATAGCTCAATTAAAGGCTCCCCATTTACATTTACCCCTGGCACCCCTAAATTTACCTACTACTCCCTCCATAACATTTTTTACCCACTTTAGCATTGAAATCCCCAACCACCATTACTTACACATTGATTCAAAACTCCCCATGCATTCACTCAACATTTCCCAAAATCTCTCTCTCTCCTCTACACTTCTTTCTTCTCCAGGTGCATACACACTTACTATAACCCTACTTTTCACATCCAATCTTTATTTTCACTTCACATAATCCTTGAATTAATACATTTATAGTCCCTCTTTTCCTGCCATAGCTTATCCTTCAACATTATTACTACTCCTTCTTTAGCTCTAACTCTATTTGAAACCCTGACCTAATCCCACTTATTCCTCTCCATTGAAACTCTCCCACCCCCCTTCAGCTTTGTTTCACTTAAAGCCAGGACATCCAGCTTCTTCTCATTCATAATATCCACAATCATCTCTTTCTTATCATTTGCACAACATCCACGCACATTCAGACTTCCCTTTGACAATTTTCTTCTTCTTATTCTTTTAGTACTCTTCACGGAAAAGGGGTTACTAGCCCATTGTTCCCGGCATTTTAGTTGACTTTTACAATACGCATGTTACTGGGAGGAAAGATTCTTATTCCACTTCCCCCATGGATACAAAAGGAAAAGTAATAAGACCAAGAACTATTAAGACAAAATCAAAGAAAACTCAGATGAGTGTGCATAAATAAACGTGTACATGTATGTGTAGTGTGACCTAAGTGTAAGTAGAAGTAGCAAGACATACCTGTAATCTTGCGTATTTATGAGACAGACAAAAGACACCAACAATCCTACCATCATGTAAAACAATTACAGGCTTTCATTTTACACTCGCTTGGCAGGACGGTAGTACCTCCCTGGGTGGTTGCTGTCTACCAACCTACTACCATAAGTTTGAGTATATTAAGTTTATTGAGTATACCAGGAAAAGTGTACGGTAGGGTTATAATTGAAAGAATTAGAGATAAGACAGAATGTAGGATTGCGGATGAGCAAGGAGGTTTCAGAGTGGGTAGGGGATGTGTAGATCAAGTGTTTACATTGAAGCATATATGTGAACAGTATTTAGATAAAGGTAGGGAAGTTTTTATTGCATTTATGGATTTAGAAAAGGCATATGATAGAGTGGATAGAGGAGCAATGTGGCAGATGTTGCAAGTATATGGAATAGGGTGGTTAAGTTACTAAATGCTGAGATTTTGAGGAGTAGAGTTTTTATGAGGATAGTGAGGCTCAGGTTAGGGTGTGTAGAAGAGAGGGAGACTACTTCCCGGTAAAAGTAGGTCTTAGACAGGGATGTGTAATGTCACCATGGTTGTTTAATATATTTATAGATGGGGTTGTAAAAGAAGTAAATGCTAGGGTGTTCGGAAGAGGGGTGGGATTAAATTATGGGGAATCAAATTCAAAATGGGAATTAACACAGTTACTTTTTGCTGATGATACTGTGCTTATGGGAGATTCTAAAGAAAAATTGCAAAGGTTAGTGGATGAGTTTGGGAATGTGTGTAAAAGTAGAAAGTTGAAAGTGAACATAGAAAAGAGTAAGGTGACGAGGGTATCAAATGATTTAGATAAAGAAAAATTGGATATCAAATTGGGGAGGAGGAGTATAGAAGTGAATGTTTTCAGATACTTGGGAGTTGACATGTCGGCGGATGGATTTATGAAGGATG